>NW_026705277.1:600000-884264 GCF_029867415.1 Vicia villosa | reverse complement strand
TAGGGAATACGTAGGCACAAGATACAAATGTCTTGGCGAGCACAATAATAAAAAACCTTTTTTTGTTCCTTACTTCTTTCCAACCTAATAAATAACGCAAGTAGATAATAAGCTAACAATAAATCACAAGATTAACTAAATGGGTCCCATCGAGTACGATGGAGGTGAGGGGTGCTAATACCTTCCCCTTGCTTAACCGACTCCCGAACCTAAATTTGGTTGCGATGACCATCTTATCCTATCCGTTTTCTTTTAATCCGTGGGTTTTATCGATATTTCCCCGTTCCTCTTTGGAACAAATAAAGTTCGGTGGCGACTCTGTTGTACTTCGAACGCGTGGAAACGCGTCGAGTCACATTTTTACCGCTACAGAAAGTGGCGACTCTGCTGGGGATAACCTAAGAGAGTCAACCCTAGTTTAGTTTTTTTCTTGTATTATTGTTAGCTTTATTTATTTGCTTATTTATTTCCTTTATTGTGTGATTTCTTATTGTATGGTTGGAATATCTTGATTTTTGGCACTTTGAGGACAAAGCTCTACACCCGAGCTCAAGAAACACATAAGATAAGATGGTGGGTTAGTATTAAACTTGCTTGACGTAGTGTCAAGTAGGAGATACTAATACCCCGCCTAGAGTAGGTCCTTTGAGAAGATGTCTTTGGTTAAGTAAGTTATTTACTTGAGCGATGATGTTTTCAATTTGGATCGTTAACTCTAGGGACCTTTAGAAAAACCCTTAAACCATGACTTTTTAGGAAATGGTGGTTTCGCACCCAACTTGCGTAACGTAACTATTATCGTGGGTAAGTGCGAAAACCACACTCAGAATAGGCTTCATTTGAAAACATGGTTGTGTGGGAAGTTATTTGCTAGATGATCAAGTTTTCAAAAGTAGCTTGTAACTCTGAGAACCGTGTCTAGAACCTTGTTGGAAAGAACCTTAGAACTATCCTATTGTGTGCCACTTTGTGTTGAGAAATCAGAATATTTCTGGTCCATATGATTTGAAATCCATTACATGTTAATCATTCATGGCATTCATTTTTGCATAAAAAATAACAAAAATTGCATGCATCCATATTCATTTGAGTTGTCAACTCATACCGTCTGTATTCATCTTCAACAGCCTTCTGTTAACCGTCAAGCTGGTTCCTCCACACGATTACGAGACTAGAGCCAACGTTAGAAGAAGAATGGCAGATCAAGAGCAACACAATGCTGAAGTCAGAATGGAGATTGAAGATTTGAAGTCAGGAATGACTAAGCTCACTGAAATGTTGCAAGTTCTGATTGCTAGAGGAGAACCACCTCAAAGGACTGTCATTCAAGAAATCACCGATGATGTTGAAGACCCTATTCCTGTTCAGAGGCCCGCCACTACTTGGCCTGAGTTTGGTTTACCTCCAAATTATTCTCCGCCTCACGCCACTGCTGCTATGTTGGGTCAAACTTCACGACCAATGTTCCAAGCTCCGATCATGACTGAGTCTCAGCCAATTGTGCACACTGCTGCCCAAACCACTTTTGGAAATCCTCTCTTTGAATACCAGGCTGGAGACCATCAAAGTGAAAGCCAAAAAGAAGCTGGTGACATTGATGAAGTCAAAGAACAATATCAATTCCTGGAGAAAAGACTAAGAGCTATGGAAGGCGCTGATTACTTTGGGGTCGCTGCTGAAAACATGTGCTTAGTTTCTGATTTGGTCATACCTGCCAAGTTCAAAACTCCCGAGTTTGAAAAGTACAAAGGGTACACTTGTCCAAGAAGTCATTTGACCATGTACTACCGCAAGATGGCTGCCTATACCAAGAACGACAAATTGTTGATTCACTGTTTTCAAGATAGTCTAACTGGTGCGTCTCTAAAGTGGTATATGAGACTGGAGAAGAGTCGTATCCATTGCTTCCAAGATCTGAATGACGCTTTCATGAAGCAATACAAGTATAATCTGGACATGGCACCTGATCGCCGTCAACTGCAAAACATGTCTCAAAGGGAAAGAGAGTCCTTCAAGGAGTATGCTCAACGCTGGAGAGAGCTAGCTTCTCAAGTCGAACCTCCTTTGGCTGAAAAAGAACTAACTGGGATGTTTATGGACACTCTCTCACCTTTCTATTGGGAGAAGATGATTGGAAGCGTATCCTCCAACTTTACTGATTTGGTGACCATTGGTCAAAGGCTAGAGGAAGGAATCAAGAATGGCAAAGTTGCCAATACTACTGAATCTTCTAATGGGGCAAGGAAGTCTTTTGGAAATTTCTACAAGAAAAAAGAAGGAGAAACAAATGCTGTGAGTGATGAAGGAAGAAGACCTCGTCAAAGGACTAATAACTATGATCAACCAATTGTAGTTACAGTTGCTCCTGTGACCAAGGCTCCACAAGTTCAAGCTCCTCGACCTCAAGCTGTTAACCCGAATCAGACTCGTAATAGGATTGAATTTGATCCTATTCCCATGACTTATACTGAGTTGTATCCCGCTTTGGTCCACAAAGGGTTGATTACAACAAGATCTATGCCGCCGCCTCGAAATCCTCTCCCTGAAGGTTTCAGATCTGATCTTCATTGCCCTTTTCATCAAGGTGCGGCAGGCCATGATCTGGAAAGATGTTTCCCTCTGAAAGAAAGAGTTCAAGAGTTGGTTCGAACGAAGATGCTCACTTTCAAAGACATCAATCCCAATGTTGTCAACAATCCTTTGCCCGAACATGACAAAAGTGGCTGAAGACTGAGAATGACAAGTTGCTTCCCCTAAAGCCGAGTGTTTCAGACACGATAGCTCCTCCTCGTCACTGATTAGTCACTAGGCCTAGTTTCCTTCTGTTTGCAATTTCCTTGTTTTATCTTGTGTACTGCATTTGAATTCTGTTTGTTCTTAATTGTTAATTTTAATGAAATGAGCATTGCGTGTTTTTGATTCAATCCATTGTGTGCTTCTTTACGCTTTATCTTTCAAAAAAAAAAACAAATCAAAATATATATCTCTTGTTCACTCTCTTTATCAAAACTTGTGTTTTATGCAAAGATTGGAGGGAGGATGATGACAACGAAATACCCAAGTTGTTGATTTGTATGCTTTCAGATAAGACTTTGCTGATGATGTACAGGCATTGTTTCAATCCCCAAACACTGGAGAAATAAGGAAGTTAATCCCTCGTCAACCCCTTTGAGCCTTAGAAGTTGGTGTTTCTTTTTGTACGAAAAAACCCACAATTTTAAACCTGGGGCAGGGTAGTTTTCAGTTAATTTGGTTGTGCATTCAATTTCAAGAGAATCATTAAGTACACCTTTCAATAAGGGCTTCAATCAAAAGTGACAGAGATGGTTATCATTAATCATTATCAAGGCAGTCACTATCTTTCCAATACAAAAAGTATTCAAAAAAAAAAAAGAAAAAGCCCGCTAAGTCAAAACCTACGAAGGAGACTTAGGCAAAATTTGGGCACCCTGCTAACTGTAATGGAACAGTTTTATGCAAAAGTTAGGGATAAAAAAAAAAAAAGAAGTCAATAAATTCCTGAACAACAACAAAGCGTTGTGACTATCAAAAGGAAGAAGTGACTGCCATCTCAAAGATTCCCTTGGTCCTTAAACCATCATCATTATCATAGGTGCAAGTCCAAAAACCTCTTGGAACCTGAATGCATAATTTGAAATTAACTGAGCGTAGGATTGGAGATCATCACAAAGAATGGGGTGGGTACAAATACATTTTGAGCCTTTTATCCTTTGTTTCTGAAACCGTGAACCAAGCCACGTTACAACCTTCAAAAGACCTAATTGAAGCGAGGTTTATTTTGAAAGCATACTACAACAAGGTTGCGTTAACCTGACTCCTAAAGATTTTTGCAATTCATTTGTTTTACCATACCTTTTGCTTTATCCATCACTTCGAGTGTCTATGCCATCGTGTGTGGGATTTTGATTCATTTTCTTTACATCAATAACATCATTCCAATAATGATCTTGATTTCAAAATATGCTTTGAACATTGCATTAAAATTACCTTTTTTGAATGAACAATCTATTTGCGAGTACTCATCTTTCGAGGAAGTTCAAACAGTCGAGAAAACTTGGTTAGTGATCCTATCAGGGGCACGTTGCTTCAAGATCCTGTTGTTCAAGACTTATACTGGGGCATGTGTTCTCGACATTCATTTCAAGTACTGAAGCAACGATCAGTTAACAATCAGTCAGTGAGGGGCATTCTTCTTCAGCGGTCCCCAAGCAGTTTATCAGTCCTTCTAAAAAGGATCATCCGTGTGATATAACAGAGATGACAATGTTCTTGTGTTGAGGAATCAGAGTTCCGATCTACCCTCACAAAAGAGTCTACCTTAGATATCATAGCTAATCCCATCGCATTCATCATTCATATATCATGCATTGAAAAAATTTCATACACCATGCATACTCATATGCATTCTTCTAGGTCTGTTTGTTTTAACATCTTACCTTATGGTTTAAGTCCAACTTACTTGGCATTTGTCAAACTTCTCTTCATTCATGTTTTACCTTGAGTGTCCTCAATACTTTGTTCTCGAAATCCAATCCTGTTTTATCTTGATTGTCTTTGGTGTTGTTTCAATCATGTTTTATCTTGAGCGCCTCTGATATTTCCTTTTCAAAGTCCAATCATGTTTTACCTCGATTGTCTTTGTTGCTTCAGTCATGTTTTATCTTGATGCTCTTCAATCATGTTTTATTTTGATGCTCTTCAGTCATGTTTTATCTTGATGCTCTTCAGTCATGTTTTATCTTGATCCTCTTCAGTCATGTTTTATCTTGATGCTCTTCAATCGTGTTTTATTTTGATGTTCTTCAGTCATGTTTTATCTTGATATCCTTCGATCATGTTTTACCTTGATTATTCTTTACTGTTCTTCAGTCATGTTTTATCTTGATATCTTTCGATCATGTTTTACCTTGATTTTTCTTTACTGTTCTTCATTCATGTTTTACCTTGATTATCCTTCGATATTGTCTCATCCATGATTTATCTTGAATGTCTTTAATATTTCTTTCTCAAAAGCCTGATCATGTTTTACCTTGATTGTCCTTTCATATTTTTCGATCATGTTTTACCTTGATTGTCCTTTAATATTCTCCAATCATGTTTTACCTTGATTGCCTTTGATATTCCCCAATCATGTTTCACCCTGATTGTCATTTAATACATTCATGATTTTATCCTCCTCCCGAAGTACAATCATGCTTTATCCTGATTACCTTTGTTGACTATCTTTCCTCTCAGATTTCATCCATGTTTGACTCCTGAATGCCTTTGGTGTGATTGATTGTTTCAAATTTTATCTCCACAAAGTTCAACATCTGTCTCATATCATATTGCATTCAAAATAACAAAAAATAGTCCATGCATTGCATTTCATTTGCATTAGGACAAAAATTGTGTACTTTGTATTTAAGTCTCTTCACATCTTCGATAGAAGAAACTTAAATAGGGGCATCTGTCGCACCCCAATTTTTGACCTGCGCATTTCATTCATTCTTGGTCATGTCGCATCTGTATTTCATTTAATTTAGTTTTCGCATATTTTGCATATTTTTGAAATGAAATAGACTTTTAATAAAGTCAACAAAAATAGTTTTCGTTTTGCATTTTTTTCATCTTTGCATATTCTTATCCTAGTTACCATTTATCTGGGTTTTTACGACTTTTGTTTCTTTTATTATTATTACTAGTTTTATTATCATTTAATATTATTATTATTAGTTTTATTTTTCCTTTTTGTCAAATGTACATAAAATATATATAACACAAAAAAGGGGTTTTTTACAATTGAGACCCATGTTGTTCTTAGCCCACTTTTACAAAAAAATAGTACAGAAAAGTCAAACAAAAATGCTTCCCACGGTTTCTTGCTCTGCACAGCAAAACCAATTTCCACTACCCTGCTACAACTGTCCAAATCAGTCCAAAATTCTGCTCTGCTCCACCCAAAAACCTGCACAAAAGATGCCAAAGATTTCACAAATTTGTCCATACAAGAACCTGCATTAGAAAGCCATGAATCATATACCAAATGTGTTCAAATTTGATCCCAAATTCCCCCCAAAAATTGAACTCATTCACCTATAAGAAGGCTGCTCGGCACAAGCAAAGGGGGACGATTCAGAAAAAGGGCCACAAGGAGGGAGAAAAGAGTTCATCAACGATCCGAACCTCTGAAAACTCTACTCATCGAACCTCTCCTTCAGTCACTGATACACACATAACCTCAAAACTCCTTCAGTCACTGATACACACATAACCTCAAAACTCCTTCACTCTAACATCAACCACAACAGACCTTTCAACCTTATAACACAGCTCTGATAACCCACCCCACTCAACTCACCTTCAAACATTTATAACCACTTCGCACAACAACATCACCACTCGGTCCTCACCACACTCATACACACCGTCACACACTCAGACCCTTCAACACCCACCGAAACCTCACAAACATTCCCTGCAACCTCAACTCTCATCACAACCAACACAACACAAACTCACACACGAATCTATTATTCCAGAAACATTCAGAAGCACAGCAAGAAGGAGGAAATCGCAGAAAGAACAACAGAAACACAAACTCAGAACTAGATAGAACGATTCACTTTGGTAGGCCTTCGCTTACGTTCTTGGTTCTCATTTTTAATTTCCGCTTCTGACCTCCATGTAAACTGTAATATTCACATATTGAATGATTTGGGGCTTAGGGTTGTTATGGGGATAGTGTTTTTATTGTTATATTTGTTTGATTGTTGTTCTCCGAATCGAGAAAGAGAGATTGAGAAACGAGAACGCGGAGAGTGAGACGAAGCGTGAAAGAGGAAGAGAAATACGTCTTTCCTCTAGGGTTTTCAATCAACCCGTTTCAATGCAAGGGGAAGGCGTTGGGTTTGGTTTTTTTCGAACCGGACCGGCCCAGTTGTCCCTCATGGAAGTTTACTTATCTTACTATCTCATCTTGGGCCATAAACCCTCTATCCGGGTTTAACACCCCCATGGCCCATTTCTTTATCTTTATTATCCTTTTTATTGTCTTGATTATATATATAACTAACAATTAGCATTTTATTATTAGAATTCTTTTCATATAAAAATCACAAAAAATATTTATTGTTTGTTTTATTTACTAGATTTATAAAAAGGCAAAAATGTATTCTTTAGATATATGTTTAGAATTTACCAAAAATATTTTAAAATGATTCAAAAAATCAAATACCTTTTTAAACGAATTGAGTTTTGAGTTTTAATGGATGAATCAAGGAGGGTTCGTACGTACTTGTACGAGTTGTCCTAAAAGTATTTGGGTGATGGCCGTTAAGCTTTTATTCGAATACTTGGATTCCATTAAACACTCCATAAAACTCGATTTAATTCACCTTTTTTGACAAAAAAACACTTTCTTTTAATCAAATAATTTTATCTATAATGGAAAGAAGGGTTTGTACGTACTTGTACAAGTTGTTCTTTAAGCATTTAGGCGATGGCCGTTAAGCCTTTGTTTGGATGTTTAAACTCCATTAAAGACTTCTTAAAAACCGATTTAACTCACTCTCTTTTACAAAAACGCTCTTCTTTTAATAAAATCATTTTAGTCTATAATGGATAATGAAGAAGGGTTTGTACGTACTTGTACAAGTTGTTCTTTAAGCAATTAGGCGATGGCCGTTAAGCCATTGTTTATGCGCGTAGACTCCATTAAAGACTTCATTAAACTCGATTTAGCAAGTTTTCTTTCTAAGTATCTTAAGCGATGGCCGTTAAGCTTTTGTTTAAATACTTGGATCCTATTAAATGTTTTTCAACTCTTCAAATCATCTTCATCACCTACGAGGAGGTTGTACGTACTTGTACAATTTTCTCTTTCAAACATTTAGGCGATGGCCGTTAAGCCTTTGTTTAGGTGTTTGATTTCTCTTAACAAACAAACTTTCAATTCATTTACACTCTTTTACATTCTAAAACACTTTTTTCATAAAACGAGACACTTAGTCAAAATTCAAATGCAATTATACTTCCACATGTGAAGATCTAACATCTTCCACTCGAATGCGATGATGGCCAAAATCATGTCTTATCTTGATTTAGTTATCCATTCTTGTAGTGATATCATATCCATGTGCGCGTAGTATTTCCATTTGAAAGCGATCGAGTACCTCTCGCTAAAATCAACCAATAAACAAATTCGGCGTTTTAGCCCGAACTACGATTGCTCTGACTTTCCCATTGCACTAGGGAATACGTAGGCACAAGATACAAATGTCTTGGCGAGCATAATAATAAAAAACCTTTTTTTTTGTCCCTTTCTTTTTCCAACCTAATAAAATAACGCAAATAGATAACAAGCTAACAATAAATCACAAGATTAACTAAATGGGTCCCATCGAGTACGATGGAGGTGAGGGGTGCTAATACCTTCCCCTTGCTTAACCGACTCCCGAACCTAAATTTGGTTGCGATGACCATCTTATCCATTTCCTTTTAAATTTGTGGGTTTTATCGATATTTTCCCTTTCCTTCTCGGAATAAATAAAGTTCGGTGGCGACTCTGTTGTACTTCGAGCGCGCGAAAGCCGTCGAGTCACATTTTAACCGCTACAGAAAGTGGACTTTCTGTAGCGGTAAAAATGTGACTCGACGCGTTTCCACGCGTTCGAAGTACAACAGAGTCGCCACCGAACTTTATTTGTTCCAAAGAGGAACGGGGAAATATCGATAAAACCCACGGATTAAAAGAAAACGGATAGGATAAGATGGTCATCGCAACCAAATTTAGGTTCGGGAGTCGGTTAAGCAAGGGGAAGGTATTAGCACCCCTCACCTCCATCGTACTCGATGGGACCCATTTAGTTAATCTTGTGATTTATTGTTAGCTTATTATCTACTTGCGTTATTTATTAGGTTGGAAAGAAGTAAGGAACAAAAAAAGGTTTTTTATTATTGTGCTCGCCAAGACATTTGTATCTTGTGCCTACGTATTCCCTAGTGCAATGGGAAAGTCAGAGCAATCGTAGTTCGGGCTAAAACGCCGAATTTGTTCGTTGGTTGATTTTAGCGAGAGGTACTCGATCGCATTCAAATGGAAATACTACGCGCACATGGATATGATATCACTACAAGAATGGATAACTAAATCAAGATAAGACATGATTTTGGCCATCATCGCATTCGAGTGGAAGATGTTAGATCTTCACATGTGGAAGTATGTTCGTATTGAAATTGAATAAGTGCCTCGTTTTATGAAAAAAAGTGTTTTAGAATGTAAAAGGGTATGAATGAATTAAAAGTTTGTTTGTTAAGAGAAATCAAACATTTAAACAAAAGCTTAACGGCCATCGCTCAAATGTTTGAAAGAGAAAATTGTACAAGTACGTACAACCTCCTCGTAGGTGATGAAGATGATTTGATGAGTTGAAAGACATTTAATTGGATCCAAGTATTTAAACAAAGGCTTAACGGCCATCGCTTAGGATACTCGAAAGAAGAACTCGCTAAAACAAGTTTTTTATGAAGTCTTTTAATGGAGTCTACGCGCTCAAACAATGGCTTAACGGCCATCGCTTAAACACTTGAAGAACAACTTATACAAGTACGTACAAACCCTTCTTCATTATCCATTATAGACTAAAATAATTTGATTGTTTAAAAGAAAGTGTTTTTTTGTAAGAAAAGAAAGGGTGAATTAAATCGAGTTTTATGGAGCCTTTAATGGAATCCAAGTATTCGAATAAAAGCTTAACGGCCATCACCCAAATACTTTTAGGACAACTCGTACAAGTACGTACGAACCCTCCTTGATTCATCCATTAAGACTCAAAAAATCGATTCGATTAAAAAGAGTATTTTTAGAATCATTTTGAAATATTTTTGATAAATCCTAAACATATATTTAAACAAAATAAAATAATAATTTTTGTCAATCTTTATTAGTGAAAAAAAGAAACTAAATCTGTAAAAATGTTATAAATAAATAAAAGAAACATGAAAGAACATGAACAAACAAAAATTGGGCCAAAGGGGGTGAGTTAAAGGCCCATTGATTAAAAAAATGTTGAATTAAAAAAAATAAAAGAAGGGTTTTGTTTGGGCACGGTGGAAAGAAAAAAAAAGATTGACCCAAGAGAAATTAAAAAAACGAAAACTAAATCTAAGCCCTAAGGAGGGTCCGCCTCCCTCACTAATCTCTCACGTTCTCTCACTTGCTCACTCTTTTCTTCCTTTCACTTGCTTTCAGACCAAACCTCAATTCTCGATCCCCTCTTTCTCTCGGTAACTCTCTCACTCAACCTTCTCTCAATCTCTCGCGATCTACTCTCATTCGGTACCACCATTAAAGCAACATAAACATACAGAATATGTAAACAATCTACCCTCACCCCATACGAAACCCTAAAGCCCCAATTTCAGTATAAACAGTGAATGCAAGTCACAAAAAGTCAGATGAAAACAAGCTATGTACAAGGCGTAAAAGAAAAACAAAATTCGAACCCAGGTATGAATCTCTGGGTCTTTCTTCTTCTGTATCTACTCTGCGATCTTGTATTGGTTTAGTGATGGTTTGAGTGTTTCGCGTGTTTGGTATAAGGAGAGTTTGTTGAGTGTGGTGAGGTTGGATTTTGTAGGTTTATGAATGAAGAGGTTTGAGAGGAGTACGGTTGTTGTGTGTGAAACTGATGAAGCAGTGAGTTTGTATGGAGGTTCGGTTTTGAGGTTTTTGACGGAGATTTTTGGGAGGAGTCTCTTCTTCTTTTTTTTCTGTGTGGCTTTTTCGGTGTATACGAGTGTTGGATTGTGAGGTAGTGAAAGTGAGGACTGTGTCTGGAGGGTAGTTTGGTTGAAGTGTGTTGAAGGTTTTTTTGCAGTGTTTTTTTTGTGTGTGTATCGTGGCTTCCCTTTCTGAATATTGTGGCTGTGTTGAATGGTGGCTCCTTTATTTCGGTTCCTCCCCCTTTATGGTGTTACTGAGTTCTTTTTTATAGAAGAATTGAGATGGTTTTGGGGGGAAAAGATTGGAGAATTTGAACAAACTTGGTATACTGAATCGTTTGCTTTTGTTTATGCAGGGATTTGTTGTTCCATTTTGATGCAATGTTTGGTATTTTATGCAGGGCCGCAGCAAGGTTGGTTTTGCAGGATTTGGACCGTTGTGCAGAGTTTGGCATGAGGCGTGGGAGAGAGGAAAAAGAAGACAAAAATTTTGTTTTAATTTTCTGTACTAATTTTTTTTGTAATGGGCTTAGTGATTGGGCCCAACATAAAAACTCTACTCTATTCTATGTAATTCATTGATCATAAATAAATAAATAAAGGAACACATAAAAAGATTAATAAAAATATTAAAATTAATAATATGATATCCTAGTACAAAAAATTAAACCATTAATTAATAAAAAGTAACTAAATACTAATAATAAAAAAAATAACTAATAATAATAATAAAAAAAATGTTAATAATAATAAATAAAAAATTATCTAAAACAAATTTAAATTAAAAATAAATAAATTTAATCTACTATTAAACTATATATATTTTTTTTATGTTTTTTTTGGACTAAAAGAAAAGGATTAATCTAACATCTAAATATAATTATCTAAACTAAAATAAACAATGACATTAATCTTAATAAACAAAAATTAGACTAACAGATAAAACACATATTTTTATTATTTTTGAAGTAGAAACTAAAAGGATTAATAAAACCAAGAAATATGCAGCAAATGTGACAACTCGAATGCAAACGAGACACAAACGCAATATGATCAAATGCATGAAATTTGTAGGTCAAAAATTGGGGTGCGACAGATGCCCCTATTTAAGTTTCTTCTATCGAAGATATGAAGAGACTTAAATACAAAGTACACAATTTTTGTCCTTCATATGAAATGCAGTGCATGAACTCTTTTTTTGTTATCTTGAAGCAAGAAAAATACATCAAAGAGATTCAGGAGTAAAACACAGATGAAATCGGGGAGGAAAGATAGTCAACAAAGGTAATCAGGGTAAAGCCTGTTTGAACTTCGGGAAAAGAACATATGAGATGCCCAAGATAAAACATGAACGAGGATGTATTAAGTGACGATCAAGGTAAAACATGATCGAAGAACACAAAAGGATAATCAAGGTAAAACATGACTGAGGAACACGAAGGTCAACCAAGATAAAACGTGATTGGACTTTTGAAAAGAAAATATTCAGGGACATTCAAGATAAAACATGAACGGGCCAACATCAGAGGACAATCAAGGTAAAACGTGATTGAACGACATCGAATGGTATTCAAGATAAAACATAACCGAAGACAATCAAGATAAAACATGATTGAAGAATATCAAGATAAAACATGACCGAAGAACATCAAGATAAAACATGACTGAAGACAACCAAGATAAAACATGATCAAAGACAACCAAGATAAAACATGGTTGACTCGACGTATTGAAGGGGAATCAAGATAAAACATGATCAAAGGGTTTCATCAAGATAAAACATGATTGAAGAACGTCAAGATAAAACATGACTGAGGTCAACCAAGATAAAACATGACTGGAGGTATCAAGATAAAACATGATCAAAGACAATCAAGGTAAAACATGATTGACTCAGGTATTAGATGGGAATCAAGATAAAACATGATCGAAGGCAACCAAGATAAAACGTGATCGACTCATCAAGATAAAACATGAATGAAGCAACAAAAGTCAATCGAGGTAAAACATGATTGGACTTTGAAAAGAAAACATCAAAGACATTCAAGGTAAAACATGAATGAAGCAACAAAAAAGACAATCAAGATAAAACAGGATTGGATTTTGAGAACAAAGTATTAGGGACACTCAAGGTAAAACATGAATGAAGAGAAATTTTACAAAATGCCAAAAGGGTTGGACTTAGACCATAAGGTAATATGTTACATACAACAATAGTTGAGAAAATGCACATGAGTATGCATGATATATGAAATTTTCAATGCATGGTATATGAATGATGAATGCAATGCAATGGGTTATGATAACCGAGGTGGACTCTTTTGTAAGGGTAGATTGGAATTCTGATTCCTCAACACAAGAACATTGCCAAATCTGTTATACCACACTGATGATCCTTTTTAGAAGGACTGATAAACTGCTTGGGGATTGCTGAAGAAGAATGCCCCTGACTGGCTGATTGTTAACTGATTGTTGCTTCAGTTCTTGAAATGAATGTCAGGAACACATGCCCCAGTATAAGTCTTGAATAACAGGATCTTGAAGTAATGTGCCCCTGACAGGATCACTAATCAAGTTTCTCAACTGTTAGAACTTCCTTGAAAGATGAGTACTTACTTGCAAATAAAATGTTCATTCAAGAATGGTGATTTTAATGCAATGCTCAAACCATATTTTGAAATCAAAATCAATGTAGGAATGATATTATCGATGTAAAGAAAATGAATCAAAGGTCTAAACATAATTGTATAGACATTCAAAGTGATGGATAAAGCAAAAGGTATGGTAAAACAAATAATTTGCAAAAATCTTCAGGAGTCAGGTTAACGCAACCTTGTTGTAGTATGCTTTCAAAATAAACCTTGCTTCAATTAGGTCTTTTGAGGGTTGTAGCGTGGTTCGGTTCACGGTTTTAGAAACAAAGGATATAGGCTCAAAGTATATTTGTACCCACCCCATTCTTCTTGATGAACTTCAGTCCTACGTTCAGTTAATTCAAATTATGCATTCAGGTTCCAAGAGGCTTTGGAATTGCACCTATGATGATGATGGTTTAAAGACCAAGGGAATCTTTGAGATGGCAGTCACCTTTTCCTTTTAATAGTCACAACGTTTTATTGTTGTTCATGGAATTTATTGACTTATCTTTTTTTTTGCTTTATCCCTAACTTTTGCCTGAACTGTCTTCATTTGAGATTACAGCCAGCGGGATGCCCCAATTTTGCCTAAATCTCCTTCGTAGGTTTTGACTTAGCGGGCTTTTTCCTTGATTTTTTTTTTTTTTATATTCGAAAGATAGTGACTGCCTTGATAATGGTTAATGAGAACCAACTTGGTCGCTTTTGATTGAAACCCTTATTGAAAGGCGCATTTAATGATTTTCTTGAAATTGAATGCATGAACAAATTAACTGAGAACTACCCTGCCCTAGGTTAAAATTGCGGGTTTTTTTCGTTTTAAAAAGAAACTCCAACTTCGAAGGCTCAAATGGGTTGACTAGGGATTAACTTCCTTATTTCTCCAGTGTTTGGGGATTGAAACAATGCCTGTACATCATCAACAAAGTTTTATTTGAAAGCATACAATTCAACAACTTGGGTATTTCGTTGTCATCATCCTCCCTCAAATCTTTGCATAAACAAAAGTTGATAAAGAAAGTGAACAAGAGATATATTTTTGTTTTTTTTTAAAGATAAAGCATAAAGATAAACACAGTGGATGTAAGTGAATTGATTCAAATATGTAATGCTCATTTCATTAAAACTAACATTCAGGAACAAACAAAGTTCAATGCAGTACACAATATAAAACAAGGAAATTGCAAACAGAAGGAAACAAGGCCTAGTGACTAATCAGTGACGAGGAAGATCGATCCTGTTTGAAACACTAGCAACTTGTCATTCTTGACCCAGTTGATTGATCTTCTTCTTGTTTAAGCTCTTCCATAGTTTACTGAAACATAATTCCAGTCCCAAGTGTTGAGGAACCAGTTTGACAGTGGATAAACAAGTATGAAGATGAAGACATACGATATGAATTGACAACTTGAATGTATGAATATGGATGCATGAAATTTTTGTTTATTATGCAAAGATGTATGCCATGTCATGTCATGTATGGTTTACATGTAATGGATTTCAAATCGCATGGAACAGAAAGATTCTAATATCTCGGCACAAAGTGGCACACAATAGGATAATTCTAAGGTTTTTTCGACAAGGTTCTAGACACAGTTCTCAGAGTTACAAGCTACTTTTGAAAACTTGATCATCTAGCAAATAACTTCCCACACAACCATGTTTTCAAATGAAGCCTATTCTGAGTGTGGTTTTCGCACTTACCCACGGTAATAGTTACGTTACGCAAGTTGGGCGCGAAACCACCATTTCCTAAAAAGTCATGGTTTAAGGGTTTTTCTAAAGGTCCCTAGAGTTAACGATCCAAATTGAAAACATCATCGCTCAAGTAAATAACTTACTTAACCAAAGACATCTTCTCAAAGGACCTACTCTAGGCGAGGTATTAGTATCTCCCACTTGACACTACGTCAAGCAAGTTTAATACTAAACCACCATCTTATCTTATGTGTTTCTTGAGCTCGGGTGTAGAGCTTTGTCCATAAAGTGCCAAAAAACAAGATATTCCAACCATAAAATAAGAAATCAAATAATAAAGGCAATAAATAAACAAATAAATAAAGCTAACAATAATACAAGAAAAACTAAACTAGGGTTGACTCTCTTAGGTTATCCCCAGCAGAGTCGCCACTTTCTGTAGCGGTTAAAATGTGACTCGACGGCTTTCGCGCGCTCGAAGTACAACAGAGTCGCCACCGAACTTTATTTATTCCGAGAAGGAAAGGGAAAATATCGATAAAACCCACAAATTTAAAAGGAAATGGATAAGATGGTCATCGCAACCAAATTTAGGTTCGGGAGTCGGTTAAGCAAGGGGAAGGTATTAGCACCCCTCACCTCCATCGTACTCGATGGGACCCATTTAGTTAATCTTGTGATTTATTGTTAGCTTGTTATCTATTTGCGTTATTTTATTAGGTTGGAAAAAGAAAGGGACAAAAAAAAAGGTTTTTTATTATTATGCTCGCCAAGACATTTGTATCTTGTGCCTACGTATTCCCTAGTGCAATGGGAAAGTCAGAGCAATCGTAGTTCGGGCTAAAACGCCGAATTTGTTTATTGGTTGATTTTAGCGAGAGGTACTCGATCGCTTTCAAATGGAAATACTACGCGCACATGGATATGATATCACTACAAGAATGGATAACTAAATCAAGATAAGACATGATTTTGGCCATCATCGCATTCGAGTGGAAGATGTTAGATCTTCACATGTGGAAGTATAATTGCATTTGAATTTTGACTAAGTGTCTCGTTTTATGAAAAAAGTGTTTTAGAATGTAAAAGAGTGTAAATGAATTGAAAGTTTGTTTGTTAAGAGAAATCAAACACCTAAACAAAGGCTTAACGGCCATCGCCTAAATGTTTGAAAGAGAAAATTGTACAAGTACGTACAACCTCCTCGTAGGTGATGAAGATGATTTGAAGAGTTGAAAAACATTTAATAGGATCCAAGTATTTAAACAAAAGCTTAACGGCCATCGCTTAAGATACTTAGAAAGAAAACTTGCTAAATCGAGTTTAATGAAGTCTTTAATGGAGTCTACGCGCATAAACAATGGCTTAACGGCCATCGCCTAATTGCTTAAAGAACAACTTGTACAAGTACGTACAAACCCTTCTTCATTATCCATTATAGACTAAAATGATTTTATTAAAAGAAGAGCGTTTTTGTAAAAGAGAGTGAGTTAAATCGGTTTTTAAGAAGTCTTTAATGGAGTTTAAACATCCAAACAAAGGCTTAACGGCCATCGCCTAAATGCTTAAAGAACAACTTGTACAAGTACGTACAAACCCTTCTTTCCATTATAGATAAAATTATTTGATTAAAAGAAAGTGTTTTTTTGTCAAAAAAGGTGAATTAAATCGAGTTTTATGGAGTGTTTAATGGAATCCAAGTATTCGAATAAAAGCTTAACGGCCATCACCCAAATACTTTTAGGACAACTCGTACAAGTACGTACGAACCCTCCTTGATTCATCCATTAAAACTCAAAACTCAATTCGTTTAAAAAGGTATTTGATTTTTTGAATCATTTTAAAATATTTTTGGTAAATTCTAAACATATATCTAAAGAATACATTTTTGCCTTTTTATAAATCTAGTAAATAAAACAAACAATAAATATTTTTTGTGATTTTTATATGAAAAGAATTCTAATAATAAAATGCTAATTGTTAGTTATATATATAATCAAGACAATAAAAAGGATAATAAAGATAAAGAAATGGGCCATGGGGGTGTTAAACCCGGATAGAGGGTTTATGGCCCAAGATGAGATAGTAAGATAAGTAAACTTCCATGAGGGACAACTGGGCCGGTCCGGTTCGAAAAAAACCAAACCCAACGCCTTCCCCTTGCATTGAAACGGGTTGATTGAAAACCCTAGAGGAAAGACGTATTTCTCTTCCTCTTTCACGCTTCGTCTCACTCTCCGCGTTCTCGTTTCTCAATCTCTCTTTCTCGATTCGGAGAACAACAATCAAACAAATATAACAATAAAAACACTATCCCCATAACAACCCTAAGCCCCAAATCATTCAATATGTGAATATTACAGTTTACATGGAGGTCAGAAGCGGAAATTAAAAATGAGAACCAAGAACGTAAGCGAAGGCCTACCAAAGTGAATCGTTCTATCTAGTTCTGAGTTTGTGTTTCTGTTGTTCTTTCTGCGATTTCCTCCTTCTTGCTGTGCTTCTGAATGTTTCTGGAATAATAGATTCGTGTGTGAGTTTGTGTTGTGTTGGTTGTGATGAGAGTTGAGGTTGCAGGGAATGTTTGTGAGGTTTCGGTGGGTGTTGAAGGGTCTGAGTGTGTGACGGTGTGTATGAGTGTGGTGAGGACCGAGTGGTGATGTTGTTGTGCGAAGTGGTTATAAATGTTTGAAGGTGAGTTGAGTGGGGTGGGTTATCAGAGCTGTGTTATAAGGTTGAAAGGTCTGTTGTGGTTGATGTTAGAGTGAAGGAGTTTTGAGGTTATGTGTGTATCAGTGACTGAAGGAGTTTTGAGGTTATGTGTGTATCAGTGACTGAAGGAGAGGTTCGATGAGTAGAGTTTTCAGAGGTTCGGATCGTTGATGAACTCTTTTCTCCCTCCTTGTGGCCCTTTTTCTGAATCGTCCCCCTTTGCTTGTGCCGAGCAGCCTTCTTATAGGTGAATGAGTTCAATTTTTGGGGGGAATTTGGGATCAAATTTGAACACATTTGGTATATGATTCATGGCTTTCTAATGCAGGTTCTTGTATGGACAAATTTGTGAAATCTTTGGCATCTTTTGTGCAGGTTTTTGGGTGGAGCAGAGCAGAATTTTGGACTGATTTGGACAGTTGTAGCAGGGTAGTGGAAATTGGTTTTGCTGTGCAGAGCAAGAAACCGTGGGAAGCATTTTTGTTTGACTTTTCTGTACTATTTTTTTGTAAAAGTGGGCTAAGAACAACATGGGTCTCAATTGTAAAAAACCCCTTTTTTGTGTTATATATATTTTATGTACATTTGACAAAAAGGAAAAATAAAACTAATAATAATAATATTAAATGATAATAAAACTAGTAATAATAATAAAAGAAACAAAAGTCGTAAAAACCCAGATAAATGGTAACTAGGATAAGAATATGCAAAGATGAAAAAAATGCAAAACGAAAACTATTTTTGTTGACTTTATTAAAAGTCTATTTCATTTCAAAAATATGCAAAATATGCGAAAACTAAATTAAATGAAATACAGATGCGACATGACCAAGAATGAATGAAATGCGCAGGTCAAAAATTGGGGTGCGACAGCAAGCACTTAACCGTGTTTAGAAAAGATTCAGGAAGAGAAAAACGCTTCAGTAAAAGATGGCTGATGAAACTGCAAAGTCTACATCTACATCTGGCTCTGCTGAGCAACACAACGGTAACAATGGTTATACTAGACCGCCGGTATTTGATGGTGAAAACTTTGAATACTGGAAAGATAAACTGGAAAGTTACTTTCTTGGTCTAGATGGTGATCTATGGGATCTTCTGATGGATGGTTACAAACATCCGGTAAATGCCAGTGGCGTAAAGCTGACAAGGCAAGAAATGAGCGATGATCAGAAGAAGCTTTTCAGGAATCATCATAAATGCAGAACTGTTTTGCGGAATGCTATCTCTCATGCTGAGTATGAGAAGATATCTAACAGGGAAACGGCCTATGACATATATGAGTCCTTGAAAATGACTCATGAAGGAAATGCTCAAGTCAAGGAGACTAAAGCTCTTGCTCTAATCCAGAAATATGAAGCCTTCAAGATGGAGGATGATGAAGACATTGAAAAGATGTTTTCAAGATTTCAAACTCTTACTGCTGGATTGAGAGTTCTTGACAAGGGATACACCAAGGCTGATCACGTAAAGAAGATCATCAGAAGCTTACCCAGAAGATGGGGTCCTATGGTGACTGCATTTAAGATTGCGAAGAATCTAAATGAAGTCTCTTTGGAAGAGCTGATCAGTGCCCTGAGGAGTCATGAAATTGAACTGGATGCAAACGAGCCTCAAAAGAAAGGTAAGTCTATTGCATTAAAATCCAATATCAAGAAATGCACTAACGCTTTTCAGGCTAGAGAAGAAGATCCTGAAGAATCAGAATCCGAAGAAGAAGATGAACTGTCCTTGATCTCCAGAAGGCTAAATCAACTCTGGAAGAACAAGCAAAGGAAGTTCAGAGGCGTCAGAAGTTCAAAGAAATTTGAACGTGGAGAATCTTCTGATGACAGAAGATTTGACAAGAAGAAGGTCATGTGCTATGAATGCAATGAGCCTGGACACTTCAAGAATGAATGTCCAAAACTTCTGAAAGAAAATCCCAAGAAGAAGTTTCATAAGAAGAAAGGTCTTATGGCAACCTGGGATGAGTCAGAAGATGATTCAGACTCTGAAGATGAGCAGGCTAACTGTGCGCTGATGGCGACAGAAGATGACGGATCAGAATCTACATCAGAATCAGATTCTGAAGAGGTATTTTCTGAACTTACTAGAGATGAGTTAGTTTCCAGTCTAACAGAACTTCTGGAATTCAAGTCTCAGATTAGTCTCAAATACAAAAAGCTGAAAAAGCTATTTGAATTTGAAACAAAGAAGCTTGAGTTGGAGAATTCTGAATTAAAAGAAAATTTTTTAAAATTATCCAATAATGTTGGATCTCCTTCTGATTCAGAAAAATCCACTCCTAGTCTAAACCATATTCTGAAAGAATATGATTTAAGTTTCAGGAAGTTCTTATCTAGAAGTATTGGCAGAAGTCAGCTAGCTTCTATGATATATGCCGTGTCTGGAAACAAAAGAGTCGGCATTGGTTTTGAGGGTGAAACCCCATACAAACTTGAACCTGTTGATAAGATGAAAATCACATACAAGCCATTGTATGATCAGTTCAAGTATGGCCACTCACATGATATTAGGCACACTTCACATGCTCAAAGTTTTCACATTACACACACTAAGAAGCATGTGACACAACCTAGGAAATATCATGAAACTCACATTAAGAATTATCATGCTGTTCCTCCTATTGCTTACAATGTTAAACCCAAGTTCAATCAGAACTTGAGGAGAACTAACAAGAAAGGACCCAAGAAGATGTGGGTACCAAAGAAAAAGACTATTTCTTTTGCAGATTCTCTTGGCGACAAAGAAGATAAAAGTCAACATGTCATGTCACCTGGACTCAAGTTGGTCTCAACACTTGAAGGGAAGAAGGACTGTCTTCCAAGTTCTGGTACTTAAATCTGTTGAAGAAACTATGTTCGTAGGAGATCAGAAAAGAAAGTTTATTAGTCTTGGAACCATCTGTTTTGTTTGTTTCTAAAGCAATGGTGTTTCGTTCTTGATTATTCTGAATGCTCTAAATGCTACAGAATATACAATATTGAAACATTGATTGTGGACGAATCAATAAATATCTGGTTTGATGATAAACCTGTTTCTGATGAAACAAAGCAGCTTAAGAATTTCTGCAGATACAGTTTTGTCTTATCAGAAGCTGCAGAACAAAGAAGTGAATCTCCAGAAGCTGTGTATATCAGAAGTAATGGATCAGAAGATCATTCAGATTTACATCAGCATACTTCAGAAGGAGTGTTTCCAGAAGAGAAATTTGATCAACTCAGAAGCAGCAATCAAAATCTGTACGCGTAAAGTATATTCTATTTACAGCGGTCTGCTACTCTCTGATGATGCACACGTGTCTGTATGATGTGTACAAAGCGTGCAGTTGAAAAGACGCCGACCTAGGTAACTGCTTTAAATCATTTCTTTTACCACGATCTCTCTCCTCACGTCACTCGTCATTTAATGAAAATGATTTCTTTTGATTCTGAAACTATTCATTTTGTTTATTTATTCTTTTTCATTCTCTATTTTATATTCGTCTCCTTATATTCTTTTCAAATCATATCATATATCTTTTTCGCTCCCTTGTCTCTCTTTCTTCTTGCATTCTCTCGTTTGAAAAGTTCTTAGCCGTTTTCTAAAACCCTAATCGAAAACCCAATTTTCTTTTCTTGTTCGTCTTTTGTTCATTCTGCATCCATGGCTGCCTTCTCATCCCAAAATGTTGATACATCTGTTCCTCACCATCTCCAAGAAGAAATTTTGCAACTTACTCCTGTTGTTGCATGCTCTATTCCCAAGGACAAATTAGAAGTTCTATGTGAACTTATTGTTGATTTTGACAACCTTGAAGAACATGAATTTCATCTTAAAGAAGACATCATCTTTCAAGGATGGACCTCGTTGTTTGCTGAGTTCGTTGGCCCAGTTTATCCGGATCTTGTCAAGGAGTTCTGGGCACATGCTGTGGTTGCTCCAAAATCAATACTTTCTTTCGTCCATGGAAAGTTTGTTGTTATTACTGAAAACATCCTAAGAGTGATGTTTGATCTGAAAAACCCTGAAGGGGCTTTTGAGATTGATCAAAGGGCAGATTGGGGAGATGTTCTATCCACTCTCTATCCAAATGTCAAGGAAACAAAAAGCGTCAAGGATTTGAGAGATGTCTACAAAATCTGGACAAAGATCCTTCTTGGGTGTTTCTACCATAGGAAAGGAACACATGCCTCGGATTTCATCAATAATGAGCAAAGGTATATTCTTTATTGCATTGCCACTAAGAAGAAGGTTGATGCGATCTACATCATCTTCAACCATTTGTGGAAAGCAGTAAAGGATTCCAGAAACGCTTTCAGAGAAAAAGGTGGAACAATCATTCCTTTTGGAAGGATTATTTCAAATCTTTTGGTGCATTCAAAGATTGTTGAAAGCTTGGAATCTGAAGGTATTGTGAAAGACCTTGCTGTCACATCTGGGGCTTGTCTGAATGCATTCACTTTGAAGAAGATGAAAGTAATTAAGGCTATCAGTAAGACTCCCCAACCTCTTGCTGATACAAGAATCAGAAGAGCACCTGTTCTTGCTGAGTTTGAAACTTTCTTCAACTGTGAGGTACCTGTAGTCAGAACTAGGTATCTGTTATCACAAGAAGAAAATAAATATCTCAAAAATCAAGAGAAGGGTGCTCCAATGAAAATAAATAAGAAGAAGGAAGAAAGGACTAAAAGAAAGCATGATTATCCTTCTGCTGTCTCTAAGAAACAAGATGTTTCTAAAGAGGTCATTGCAAAGGTTGCTAAGTCTGTCTCTGATGAGTTTGAGAAGAAAGGGAAAGAAGCTGTTGAGAAGAAGAAAACAAGAAAAAGGAAGATGATTCTTCAAGAGTCTGATGAAGAAAATGTCTCTCAAGAGGCTGAGAATCAATCAGAAGTTCTGGCATATGTCAGAAGGAAAGAAATCTCTAGCGGCAAAGCAAAGATTATTGAAGAGCCGAAGAGTAAGAAGCAAAAGAAGACTGAGGATGTGGCCAAAGCTTTTCTGAGAGGTTCCAAAGGTATATGCATTTCTGAACCTGATTCTGCTCCTGCTGTTCGTTCAGAAGTTGCACCAATAGAGGTTGTCCCTACACCTGAACCAGAAAAAGCCACATCAGAATCACCTGTTTTTGTCCATGTTCTTACACCTCCATCTTCTCCTATAACCATTCCTTCCTCTCCACCTACCATCAATCCTGTTCTGGATATACCACCCCTTCAAACTCTCTTTCCATCTCAACCTTCTCCCAATGCCACCTTTGAACATACTCCCTCCACCTCTCAAAACAACCTTTGTGATTCTCCTCTTCCAACCTCTGCATCACATGAGCAGCTGCTCCGTGATTGCAACTACACTCCCAAGCCTCGTCCTGAAGCTGAAGTGGTAGTGTTAGATTCTGATACTGAAGCAGAATCTTCTTATAGGTTGGATAGAGAACCTCATCCGTACTTCACTTCCAACCCTGCCTTTTCAAAAACCCAAATAAAATTCCGCCCTGTATACCCTATTGGTGTAGTTTTTGAAAAAATAAAGAGGAATCTCAGAAGTATCTTTGATACTCTCAGAATTGCTGAAAGTTCTGGATTGAATGATGTTGCTATGCGGAACTTCTGGAGGATCTTTCGCAGAGAATCAGATGCTCTGTTTTTAGAACTTCAGGAAGCCTGTGTAGCTGCTGCCCCACGGCCTCGTAGAATTCTGAGGAATTATGAAGACTTCTGGTTTGCTAGTCTCAAAGGAAGACATCTGTTGGAAGAGAAGCCCTTCTTGGATGAGATGGAACAATTAAGACTGGCTGCTGAAATGGAAGCAAATCCATGCAGGGATATTGTTATCTTTATTCCTGATTATCCTGTTCTGCTCGGAGACTTCAAGACTCTCTTTAACTATCTGAGGGAAAACCCTTCTGAGAAAGACCCAAGCTTGGTCATTCCAGAAGTTGTTGACCCACCAGAAGTTGAAGGTCCTTCTGCTCCCAGGAATCTAGCTGCCATTCTTCAGGCACTTGAGAATGGAGACTCGGAAATTCCTGCTGCAGAATATGGAGATGCTTCTATGCAAGAAGCAGATGTTGAAGATCATGTTGCTGAATCAGATCCTGTTGAGGAAATCCCTACAAATGATCTATCCATGGAAGCTACAGATCAAGTTGCTATTCCTGTGGTTGAAAGCGGTGAAGCTTCTTCTGATGAATCTTCTCGTCTTGCAAGGACTCTGGAAGAAATTCAGAAGAGACAGGATGAGCAAAGCTCACTCAATGCTGAGTTTAGAGCTTTCATGGTGAGGCAAGATGGACACAACAATGAGGTTCAAGAGATGCTGGCCAAGATCCTGTCAAGGCTAGGGCCATCTTAGATTGAGTCTGTGTTGTTTCTTTCTTTTCGTTGCATCTGTTTTTGTGCATCTGATCTTACTTATCTTCATGTACTTCTGTACCTGATGTTTGAACTTCAATGAAATCATCTTCTTCCTCCGTGTGTTTCTTTTTGTTTGTCTCTGAATCTTTTCTGTTTTTTGATGATATGACAAAAAGGGGGAGAAATATGTGATAAATGATTTGATTTAATCAGTTGCTTTCACTAACAAGAACTGCAAGTTCTATATGGTTTAAGTGTTTTGCAGGTATAAAGAAGTGAAGAAAATCTTCAAAACAAACACAAGAAGCAAAACCATAAGAAGCGTTATTCTGTAAAAAGAATAAGCTTATGGAAACTGAAGCAAGCTGAGTGCTGTCAAGCTTCAGAATCAGAAGCACTGATAATAGAATTTGATCCAAAATTTGTCTATTTGCTCTGACAAAATTCTATTTGCTCTAATACATTATTTTAAGCCTATATGGCTCTGATACATATCATGTGTTCTAATATACATTTTATGTTCTGACTCGTTCATGCTGACTTTTGTCGTTTAGTTTTTGTTCTGTAACATTTCAGGATGTAGAGATGCTCTGATGATGCTCTGGTACATTCAACAATGTTCTGATACAAATCTAGCATGAAGTGATGTTGGTAGAAATTCAAAGCTCTGAAGCTATCCGAGGGAAGCAGAAATCAGAAGCTGTGAATGTTCTAAAGATCCAGAAAACTCAAGTTATGAAGCTGTCCTAAATGGAAGCAGAAATCAGAAGCTGTGAATGTTCTGAAGATCAAAGAAATTCAAGTTCTGAAGCTGTCCTAGATGGAAGCAGGAATCAGAAGTTGTGAATGTTCTGATGATCAAAGAAATTCAAGTTCTGAAGCTGTCCTAAATGGAAGCAGGAATCAGAAGCTATGAGTGTTCTAGGGATCTAAAGAAATTCAAGTTCTGAAGCTGTCCAATGGAAGCAGAAGTCAGAAGCTATGAATTCTCTGAAGACAGAAGCTTATGTGATCGTCTCTACCGAAATAATCAGGGAAGTCTTTTATTAAAGTTCTTCGAGTATTTATTTCAGGGGGAGATTATTTATCTCAGGGGGAGACATATTCACATGCTTATGCTATAGCTGTGTAATTTGTCTTTTGCCGACTGCTCTTTCTGATCGCAAATTCATATCATTTATATATGTTTTTGTCATCATCAAAAAGGGGGAGATTGTTAGAACAAGATTTGTTCTGATCAATTATCTTAGTTTTGATGATAACAATAATATGAATTTTGCTTAAGATAATATGGTACTCTAATCCATTGCAATTTCCTTTTCAGGAAATATATAAAGAGTATGCATAATTCAGCGCTCAGAAGCTTTGTCTCAAAGGGTTCAGCATGCAACATCAGAACATGGTCTGGCAAGACATCAGAAGATGGTCGAAGCAGAATCAGAACATGGGTCTATGGAAGCATCAGAAGAACATGAGATCAGAAGCACTGAAGTTCTGATGGTATCACGCTCAGAAGCACTTCAAGGTCAGAAGATCAGAAGATGCTTTGCACCAAGCTGTTTGACTCTGATGATATTCAAACGTTGTATTCACAAACATCAGATCAGAAGGAAGTACAAGTGGCAGGCTACGCTGACTGACAAAAGGAACGTTAGAAGCTATTAAAGGCAACGTCAGTAGACACAGCGTGAACAAGGCTCGAGGTAGTTGACAAAAGTGTATAACATTAAATGCGATGCTGTGCGGAACACGCAAAGCATTAAATGCACTCAACGGTCATCTTCTCCAACGCCTATAAATATGAAGTTCTGATGAGAAGCAAGGTTAACGAACAAACACAATTTCTGTGAATATTAACTTGCTGAAACACTGTTCTATTCAAAGCTCAGAATCTTCATCTTCATCAAAGCTCACTACATTGCTGTTGTAATATATTAGTGAGATTAAGCTTAAACGTTAAGAGAAATATCACAGTTTGTGATTATAGCTTTTAAGAAGCAATTGTAATACTCTTAGAATTGATTACATTAAGTTGTAAGGAACTAGAGTGATCGTGTGGATCAGAATACTCTAGGAAGTCTTAGAGGTTATCTAAGCAGGTTGTAACTAGAGTGATCGTGTGGATCAGAATACTCTAGAAAGTCTTAGAGGGTATCTAAGCAGTTGTTCCTGGAGTGATCAGTGTGTGATCAGAAGACTCTGGAAGAGTGTCTTGACTCCAATACCTGAAGGTTTGGATTCAGACAATTTTTCGACTGACTTTTCTTTTCTTTGCTGATATACTGATTTCAGTTTCAACTACAGCTGTTGCTCGAAGGAGGAAGATTAAAGAAGCTCCTACCCAAAAGGATTCTGGGGCATCTAAAAGCAACAAACCAAGTGAGAGTGACTCCATTGTTACTGACAAGAAGCCCACGGTACATACCCACTTTATATTCTTAATCTTGTATAATCTGTGAGCAGTACTCATTTTGCTTAATATATATATTTTCCAGAGCTCGAAACCCCCAACAGGTTCGAAACGGAAAGTCTCTTCAACAGTTGTCTCAGATGACGAAGATAAATCTCCTCCTCGTACCAGACAAGGACATAGAAAGAGACAAAAAGCTGTTACCCCTTCAGGAAAAGAGAAAGGGGTAAGTTCCTCCAAAGTTGCTTCTCCTAGCGACAAGGCATCTTCTGAAGAATCTCCTCTGAAAACCGCCAGTAATGCTTTCGTTGTCGAAAGCCATAATTCAAGTCCAGACAATATCCCAACCAAGGTATTTGGGTTTCAACCCACATACTATCTTGTAATTTTAACTAAATGATTAAACCGACATCTTACCTTGTTATTGCAGGATGATGCTGGCACTGCCACTTCAGGTCTTAAGGCTTATGACCTCACTATTAATGTTGATAAACTTCACGGTAATCGTAACTCTTTCACTTCCGTCGATAAACTCCTCAAAGCCTTATCCTTACGACTAATTCTGGTTTGTTTAACACAGATATCTCTCAAAACAAAACTCATGTTCTCTCACCAGTCTTCGAAGATGCTAGGCCACTCACCACCATATTGCCTAATGAACCAGTCGAAGAAAGCCAATCTACTGACGAATCCCCACCTACTCATCAAGACAAAAATTTGGAAGAAGATCATCCATTCTCAGGCAGCGACAATGTGAATCCACAACCACATGACAGCGAAGACACTGCATCGGAACAAGATGCTATGGAGGAAACTTCTAAACCAGAAAAACACAATCCTCAAGAAACTTCAGCCCTAGACACAGAAACCACTCCTGGGACAACTTCGAAGCCTGCCCCTGCGAAGCCTACTCCTTTGGAACTGGAACAGCTTAAGCAAACTGATCCTCTTAGTTTTCTAAAGGCTATTATGAATGTGAATACTTCTTCGCCTTCAGAACTTGATGTCTCTCCAGCTGTCGTTATAGAATCTGGTGACAAGGAAGACATTCCCAACCTCCTTCGACAGATAAAAGAAAAGTTCTTTGGGGTCAATCTCGTGGATGTTCTTAGCCGGGAACCTATTAAGAGTCACAACTTAAATCAACTCTTAAAGAAAGTGGATTTGTTTCAAGTCTCAACAGAAGTTTCAGAGATAATTGTTTTGCTAGGTTCTCTAGTTGAACAGCTCCAGGCCAACATTCTTCGAAAGCAAAATGTCGAAAAGGAACTATCTGAGAAAATGGCCTCTCATGACTCTTCATGGAATTCTGCTGTGGATGCAACGAAACAAGGTGAGGCCCTCAAGCTTAAACATTCAGAAAATCAGAAGGCTTTTGATGATTACGAGAAGAACATCAACTCCTGGAAGCAAGAGATAAAGGCCCTCGAAGAAAAGATAAAGGAAGCTGAACATTGTCAGGCAGCCATACAAAAAGCCAACCAACAGGATTTGCTCGAAGTGGTGCAATCGGGGATTAAACATTTCGAAACTGCGCAGAAATTAGTGCCAGAGATTGAAAGATTGAAGAAACACCGGGCGTTACTTGAGCTTCGTATGTCTTCGTGGGAAACTCAATATTTGAAGATCAAAAATAGCCTCCCTGAGGATTTTAACTAGCTGTTTCCAATCCTGTATTTTGTTGCATTTTCGTTTTGTAATCGAACCTTTTGTAGAAACATCTATCTGTATGCTTGACTTCTATTTTCATTCCGTCTATGTTTCTAATATTCGCAAGCACTATCTTTTAGCAAATCTTTCAAGTTCTGCCAGAATATATCTTCAGATTTTCCACAGTGATTTTATTTAATGCAACATGTAGACCCTGACCATCCTTCGCAGCATCCTTGCCTTTAGACTTGACGTTTCCACTTCTCTAGCCATAATCATTATTAAACAGTGACGTCACTCTCTTCAAAACGTCTATTTGAGACGTGCGTGCGTCAGTTTCATGATTACTTCTCAACTTCCAAGGGCGGGAAACGGCGGAAGCCTTAACTCCCTTTTTGGAAAACCAAATGCAGTCTAATCAATCATCAACATTTAAACCAACCTTCAGTATCCCAGGTCTATATAAAGGGTCTAATATTACTTTCATTTCTTCATTCCTGTGCTTTCTCACATACTAACAACAGAAAAGAAAAACCAACTTCTTTCTCCAAACCCTTTTTCTGAAATGGCTGCACCTCTTTCTTTCAACAACATAAAAGCTCTTATCAAGAAAGAATTCAAACTTTCTGAAGATGAACTTGATAACAACTTCATCAGCCTCGAAAACCTCTTTGTCAACCAAGAACTGGACTTCTACTTTGGAGAAATCCTGGAGGGTCCTGTCTACCCCAACATGTTGGCAGATTTCTGGATGTTTGCGTCTCTACGCATAGATCCTGAAGGTAGGACCACCATTGTTTCTGAGGTTCGACATGCTCATATCAGCATCACTCCCACCACCATTGCCAACCTAATGAGATGCAATAATTCTGGGGAAACTTTTGATGATAACAGCTTCAACATGACTACTCATCTCATGTTGAGGACTCTCATGGACAACGACCCCTTCAGTGCCAAGGTTATCAGGATCTGGCATCAAATGCTTGTGGGTAACTTCCATCCTCGGAGGCTTGATGAAAACAGCATCATGGTTGAAGATTTGGAGTTTATTCTCTGTGGTCTTCGAGGGAAGAAGATTAACTTACCTTTGATGATTTTCAAAGGACTTGTTAAGGCTGTTTCCATAGGTGTCACACGTCAAGGGACTGTGACCTGTCTTCCCTATGGGAGACTCCTCTCTTACATTTTCCTTAAGAAAGGTGTAGTGAGGAGGATGCGCAATTCTGGATCCATAGACATGTTCGAAGCCGAAAGCTTGCCTGTGCTGTCCTTGGAGGGTTTAGACCAAAGGATTAATTAGCAAGTGTTTGCCTTAGGTTTTTATGCTTTCTTTTTGTAATCTCAGAAGTTTCTAGATCATGTTCTTTGGATCCTTTTTGTAATGCATGTACTTCTGTGTTTGAATGAAAATATTTTGGTGTTTTCTTTGACTCTTTTCCTTTAATTTATCAACCCATTCTGATTGTAAAGCCATTTTGATCAATGCAACGCATATGTTTTGATACATGCCTGACCATTTTGGCTTTCGTAGTACCCTGAATGTCTACGTTTTTGCAATCTTTACTTCGTACATGCTTGGTTTATATCTCTTCAAATATTTCCCGTTTACTCTCAAGATCCTACGATCTTCTGCCAACTCTTCAATTTCGTAAGCATTGTTCGAAAATACCTTTAAGATTCGAAAGGGTCCTTCCCAGTGTGGGGACCATTTACCAAGTGCCTGATTCTTTCGATCTATAGGTAAAATAACTTTCCAAACTAGGTCATTATTAATAAATGTTTTACCTTTCACCTTTTTGTTGTATGCTCTGGACACTCTTTCCTTTTGTCTTTTTATCATTTCCAGCGCTCGAAGTCTGTCCTCATCCAAATCTACCAACTCATTCATCATTAACTCCCAGTATACGTTGGGAGGAATATCTGCTTGTCTTTGTATCCTTACTGATTGCAAATATATCTCGATTGGAAGTACTGCATCATGTCCAAACGTCAACTGGAAAGGAGTTGTGTTTGTAGCTTCTTTTGGAGATGTTCGACAAGCCCAAAGTGCTTGGTCCAAAGTCTTATGCCAATTCTTGGGTTTCTTTCCCACATGTTTTTTAATAAGGCCAATTATTATTTTGTTTGCTGCTTCAACTTGTCCATTTGCTTGAGCATAGTAAGGTGTAGAAGTAAATAACTTGAAACCTATTTCTTTGGCAAAGTCTTGCATTTTTCGTCCAGTAAAGACTGATCCTTGATCAGTTGTTATACTTTCTGGGATTCCAAACCTATATATAATATGTTTCTGAATAAACTCAATCACGGCCTCTTGATCCACATTCGCCAGTGGTATTGCTTCGACCCATTTCGTGAAATAGTCTATTCCTACTAATATGTACCTTTGACCTTTAGACGACTTGGGGTGAATTTCTCCAATCAAATCTAATGCCCATCCCCTAAAAGGCCAAGGTTTCACTATTGTACTTAATTCGTTTGCTGGAGCGTGTTGGATACCTGCATGTTCTTGGCACTCTTGACACCCTTTCGCAAACTCTATGCAATCTTTTAACATCGAAGGCCAGTACATCCCATAACGAAACAAAAGCCATTTCATTTTGTGCCCTGCTTGATGTGCACCACATGCTCCACTGTGTACGTTCGACAGGGCCAGATATGCTTCTGCTTCACCCAAGCATTTCAATAATACCCCTTCAGGAGTTTTCTTGAACAATTCATTTCCCATCAGGAAATATGACAGGGCTCTATACTTGATTTTCCTGTCTGTATCCGTCGAAGGATTTTTTAGATAGTTTATTATTGGACTCCTCCAATCTGTATCTGCCAATGAGTCTATGTTTAATACTTCGAATTCTTCTTTGTTGGCATAACCCAATTGTGAATTCTCTAGGTCACTTGGGGAAAGTTTAGTAGACATTGCTCTCCCTCTTACTTCAATCAATTCCTCTAACTTCTCTTTTGATACTTTGTATCCTGAAGCTAATTGTGCCAAGTCGTTTGCTTCTTGGTTATTTATCCTTGATATGTGTTTTAATTCCACATATTCGAATTTCTTGAGTAGCCTATTTGCTATGACAAAATACATGATCAAATTTTCTTTGATGCACTTGTATTCCTTTGTCAATTGTTTAATGACCAATTCGGAGTCTCCTTTAATTTCGACTCTGGTTGCCCCCAATTCTAACAAAGCTTCAAGTCCAGCAATTAATGCTTCGTATTCAGCTTCGTTGTTGGAGCATAATGGACCTTCGATTTTATACTTGAGCTTTGTTGGAATTCCATCAGGAGAAATTATCAACATTCCAACTCCAGTTCCTTCTCTATGCGTTGAACCATCGAAGTATAACTTCCAGGGTTTTAAACCCACATACTGTTGATGACTCTCAACTACTGCATGGTCGACAATGAAGTCTGACACAATTTGACCTTTCATTGCCTTGAGAGGCTGAAATATTAATGAATATTCAGTAAGGGCTAAAGCCCACTTACCAATTCGACTATGTAGTATTGGCTTGGATAACATATGTTTAATAACATCACAATGAGATGAAACATAGACATCAACTGGCTTTATATAATACTTAAGTTTGATACAAGAGAAATACAAGCAAAGGCAGAGCTTTTCTATAGCAGTATATCTAGTCTCTGCATCATTGAGTACTCTACTTAAGTAATAAATGGCTCTTTCGATGCCATTCTCATCTTCTTGCGCCAGCATGCTGCCTATTGTTTTATCCGACGCTGAAATGTATAGGCGCATGTGCTTCTTCCCATTTGGGGGAGATAAGATTGGTGGACAAGTCAAGTATTGCTTGATCTGATCGAAAGCTTCTTGATGTTCAGCACGCCATTCAAATTTTCCTTGCTTAAGCCGTAGTAGAGGTGAGAAAGCTTGCGTGCGTCCACTCAAATTAGAGATAAATCTCCTTAAGAAATTTATCTTTCCCAATAATGATTGTAGTTCTTTCTTTGTGGACGGAGACTTGGTTTCCATTATGGCTTTCGTCTTGTTCTGGTTAATTTCTATTCCTTTTTTGTGGACTACGAAACCCAAGAAATCACCTGCCTGCACAAAGAAAGCACATTTGAGGGGGTTCATCTTCAAGCCATGTTTCCTCATTCTTTCGAATGATTGGCTCAAATGATCGAGATGACTCATACCCGAGGTAGATTTTACCACAATGTCATCTATATATACTTGCATGAATGTTTCTATAAAGTCATGGAATATAGAATTCATTGCTCTTTGATAAGTTGCCCCAGCATTTTTTAAACCAAAAGGCATTACAACCCATTCGTAAGTGCCTATTGCCCCTGGGCAACGAAATGCTGTTTTGGATACATCATCCTCTGCAATAAAGATCTGATTGTATCCAGAATATCCATCCAACATGCTCAAATACTCGAAGCCTGCGGCTGAGTCTACTAGCATTTCTGCTACAGGCATGGGATATTCGTCTTTAGGAGTGGCTGCATTAAGATCACGAAAGTCTATGCATACTCTTAATGAACCATTCTTTTTAATTACAGGTACTATATTAGCAATCCATTCAACATACCTTGTAGTTCGGATAAACTTGCAACGTAGAAGCCTTTCGACCTCTGCTTTAATCTTCGAATGAATCTCTGGCGCGAATCTCCTGGGAGTTTGCTTTACAGGCTTCTTCCCTTCTTTTATTGGTAGTTTCAATTCGACCAAGTCTCTTCCTAGACCAGGCATCTCATCATAATCCCAAGCAAAACAATCTCTGTTTTCTTTCAACATTTTGATGACCGTTGCTTTTAGTTCTGGTTCTAGTTTCGCGCTGATGTATGTTATTCTTTTTTGATCCTTGTCTCCAAGATTTACTTCTTCAAGTGGATCTTGAGCCAACATCTTTATGTTCGACGCCATTGGGTCTTTTTCAAATCCCAAAGGTTCTTCGTCGTAAATTGCATCTAACCTTTGACTCGATTCTTCTCTCACGATCTTTTCGACTTGAACCGGGTCTTCAGAGAATTCGAAACTCGTATGTATCTCTAACTCTGTTACTCCTTTTTTGGTTAGAACTGCGTCCATCTTTGCATTTGATAGTTCGGCTTCGAGAGCCGCCTTCCTTTTGTTCTCGGCCACGTAAGCCGAAATCTTTTCGAAGAACGAAGACTCAGACATTATTAATGTCATCGTCCCAGCCTGTTGGCCGTACTGCTGGATAATTCTCCAATGGTGCTGTATCTGCTGGACCATCCATGATCTCTCTATCCCACTGGAATCCATTTGGGTGTAAAGTTAAATAGTACAATGCATTCTTATTTGGGGTATACATCTCTTCTGCAGCATGACAAGGACTTATGTTTGCCAGGTTCCTATCGAAGTTGGTTTTATTCACCTGGTTAACTTCAGCCATATAGTAACTCTGATCTCCTTCGATATTCTCCACTATACCATCTTCCCTCCAAATTGTCACCCTTTGATGCATTGTCGAGGGCACAGCTGCCACCCCATGAATCCATTCCCTACCAAGCAAAAGGTTGTAATTTGCTTTTGCTGGTATAACCATGAACATAGTTGGCCTTGTGACTGAGCCCACTGTCAAATTGACCTGAACGACTCCCAATGTTTGTCCTATCTTGCCTTCGTAGTTAGATAAGACCATGTTATGTGGCCTTATATCAGTATCGAACATACCAATTCTCTTTAGCATGTATTGAGGCATTAGGTTCACCGCTGCTCCCCCATCGACTAGGACTTTATTAATGCCAACATTCTCAATTTTAGCCCTGATATAGAGTGGCTTCAAATGATTTCGCATACCCTCATCAGGCCTTTCGAAGAAAGCGTTCTGTTCTTCAACTGCACCATTATTCAGCACATAATAACACACAGGCCTGTGCTTCGCCATTTCCTCGATATCAGCCTCTTCGCAGTCTTCAACTTCAGTCTCCTGATTAAACTCATGAGGGAGTACGGATACAACGTTGCAATTGAGGTTTATAGACGACACTCCATCAGAATCGAAATCATTTGTCATTCTATCCTCTTCTTTCCAGGAATTGGAGCGCATCTTTTCTTCTTCGTCCAAGATCTTTTCAGCTTCGAATAGCCTGCGTTCCACCGGAGGTTTGTTTGACTTTGCCCCCTGGTGTGGGACTTGGTTGCTACTAGACTCTCCAATCTTCTCTTGGTCTGTATTCCTTTTGAGCCTTTTTTATTCTCTGATGCCTTCTCCACTGGGATCGGGACATAGGATTTTTTCCTTTGTAATTCTCCAATCGATACGCCTCTCGATTTGGTTTTTGAAATTGCTTCCTATATGCCATTGCAGTTCTTCCTCCTTGGTCCCAACTTCGCCATTTGTTGTTTCTTGCATTAGCTTGCACCCATCTATCCCTGGGTGCATCTGCAGGGACTTTGAATGTTACCCTTCGAGCTCTGGGGTGTGGGCTATCAGGCCTCTTCGTTGGAGTCCATATGTCGAAACCGTATAGGTTAGGACGCAACCCCTGAGTTTCTCGACCCATGTAGCAGTACACACGTTCGAATGATCTTGCCAGCATTTCATCATAGACTGCCCCACATCTGGGGCATAGTGCAACTTCAGTGTTCCCTTTGTGGCATCTGACCAAAAATCCTACTAAGCTTTCCTCCATCCTTGGGTACACTTGTAGTAGGGGATTTGGTTCTCTCCCTGGGTGTTCCCATCTTTCGCGTCGAGCCCTTTCGAAGTTAGCTTCGACCCTTCGATTCAGCATGATCGAACACCTTGGACACATCCATTGTTTTCCACCATTCCTCTCATGGCAATTCCAAAGGTAGTCTTTGAGGCTTTCACCTTTTGGAGGAGCTTCGATGCCCCCATTTTGCCTCGTCAGCCATGTCTCTAATTCGCCAAATTCAGACACTGGACGTCTGGCGCTGACCATGTTAACAACTGCTGGAGGAACTTCAGAGATTTGGATTTTCTGGAGTTTCATTCTGAGGTCTTCAGTGGCCTCACTGTTCTCTCCCTTCGACCCTTCAGGTATCTCTGTCTTGGAAGATTCTTCAACATCAGTATTGAAGACTATATCATTATTTAGGCTCTCAGTAGCCTGCTTTCCATTGAACATTGTTTTGGTTTCCGCAACTTCGACTTCAGATGCCTCCACCATGTTGATATCTTCTAGCTCACAGAGGCTAGCGTCAGCAATGTTCAGGGGATTGGTATCGACCTTCATGTGACTCTTGGTCTTGTCAGCAAACTTCAACCTTCCATCTTTGATAGCATTTTGAATTAGATCCCTGAAAAGAAAACATTGTGAAGTTTTATGGCCTAAAAAACCATGATATTTACAAAAACCTCTTTTCTTCCGTTGTTCCAACGGAGGAATTTTGGAATTTGGAGGCAGTATCATTTGGCCATCTTTTACCAGTAAATCAAATATTTCATCACACTTGGTAACGTCGAATGTATAAGTTTTCTTAGGGAACCTATCATTCTTATCGTTTTCTACTGGATTTTTTCCATTTGCAGGGTTTAGCAATTTGCAGGCATAAGGTGGCGCTTCTTTCAACTCAGCTAAGTCTATTTCGACTTCTTCAGGGTTATACGAGTCATTGAAAGACTCATCATCAGCGTCTTCGGCTTCGACGTACGCTACCCTTTCCTTTTTATAACTTTTATTTGCTCTAACCTTTTCTGCCTTCAAGCGTTCGACCTGTCGAACCCTATCTGCCAACTGGGCCATATCCCTAAGGTATTGGGTATCTAGTTTCTTTCTAATTGAATAATCTAGACCACCCGCAGCCATTTCGACTAGTTCATGCTCTGGGACTGTTGTAAAACACCTTGATTTCAACAGACGGAACCTATTCAAGTAATCATCAATTGGTTCTGTGAACTTTCTTTTAATACTGGCCAATTCTTTCAGACTTATCTTAGTTTGGCCTATGTAGAATTGTTCATGGAACAGCCTTTCTAAGTGTGCCCATGCATCTATTGAATTTGGTGGCAGGGTAGTGAACCAAATGAAAGCATTCTTTGTTAGCGAACTAGGGAAATATTTGATCCTTAGATCTTCGTTTCCTGCTAAGTCCCCTGCTTCTGTCAAATATCTAGCAATATGTTCCACCGTTGACTCGTTAGTTTCGCCTGAAAACTTTGTAAATTTGGGTACCTTAGTGCCCCTAGGCAACTCTGTCTGCATGATATAATCTGATATGGGGGATGTATAATTTGGACGTCGAAGTCCAGTACTAAGGCCATTATTGGCCATAACCCTTTCTATCATGGCAGTTAAGTTATTTTCTGTAGCCAGATTTTCTCTTCTGACTCTTTGGACAATCTCATCTGGATGCTCGTCCCTACCCACGATCCTTAATCTGGGTCTCTCTTCTTCCGTTTCCTGTCGAACGGGAACGGTTCTTTGATTTGAAGCCTCTAAGTTAATTACTGGAGTTCCTTCGGTCATCTCTGTTCTTCGTGAGGGGCCTACATCTCTAGTGGCTGTCCTAGATGGTGGAACCACATCTTGTATACGTTCCAAAATGGGCCTCTCTTCTTGATTCGAAGGCTGTTTGTCTTTCCTTCTTGGTTGTGGCACTCCCATGAAATCTGCCATTCGATTCATTTGGGATGATATCTTTTGGAAAGTCTCCACATTATCCCGATTTGTATTAGCAATATTTGTCGCTAGTGGGTTCAAAATTGAAGCCAATTCTTTGGCCAAGACCCCTAACATATCATGGTTGCTTGCATCCATTTCTTGCCGAAATGCTGCTTGGTTATTTGTGGTAAAATGGGGCATCTGGGTAGAAAAACTAGTGTTGTGTGCACTTCGACCCACTGAACCAACATTCGGTGAAAACGTCGCATTGTTAGTTGTGGCATATGTGGGCCCTGCCCCTCGTACGCCTGTTCCAAATGGATATGGCATTCCGTATGGATTATTTGGCCTCCACTCGAAAGTAGAATTCGTGCCTTGACCAAACAAGTTATTTGCAGCATTTGTCGAGGAAAACGGTATTTCCTCTGCGCTTGTGGATGAAGGTGCGGTTGTCGATACTGAAACTGGAATAGTCCCTGAAGGTCCTGTATTATTTTCAGGCATAGCCTGGGAATTATCTGCAGGTCTCGATCCATTTGGACCCGGTGTATCCCGTGTTCCCTGACTAGAAGTCGAATTTGCCGCTCCTGATCCTGAACCTTGTGGGGGACCTTGGTCACCCCCTGCACTGGCCGTAACGACCATTTTCTTGTTGTACCTTCGTTTGGGAATCGGTTGTGCACTGTTCGTTAACTTACCGTTCCTAAGGTTCATACAAGGTCTTGATATTGTCTAGACAAAAATAAAACAATTGATTAAAAACAATCTGCTTGACACTGTCCCACTGGGCGTGCCAATTTGTTTACGGTGATTTCCGGTAAACAACCGCTAGTCTTCCAAACTATAATAAATATGATTTGGTTACTCGCAGGATCGACTAGATTGATCCTAGGACACATAGTCAAAAAGATTGTTATCAATGGTCATTCGAACCATAGTCATGATTCGTCTTCGTTAATAAGAATTGTTTCGAATAAAACGAGTAATCTTGACAATCACTTGGTTATACGTAAGTATAATTTCAGTGAAAGGATAAGTAAAATAACATATGAAACGAAAGTATTGTTAAAGCGTAAAGAATCTTAAAATGCAGGAATATTAAATACTTCAAAAGTAAATGACATGAAAGTAAAAATACAGAAATGTAAATGGCAAGAAGTAAATGAAATGCAATAATACTGAAAGATATTTGAAAACGAAAGAGAATACACATGTATTAAAATGGTGGTGTCATACGTACATTTTCTCAGCGAACTCTTTCTCTTAACACTTGATACTTGAGTAATATGTGAGTGATTTGTACAAAATGAACACACAGAATCCTAACATTAAGACTCCTATTTATACTAATTTCGACCTTAACGGCCCTACGCTAATCTAATGCCACGTTTCTCATAAGAACTCCAGGGACGCCATCTGTTATTTAGACAGTTACGAAACCGTCTTCGAATTTCAAATCTTCCCGCCTGAGTCCTTCTTCGACGCGTGGCAGTGTATTTAAAAACACTACGAAAACACGCTAAGTAGTAATACTTGAACATATTTCATAAATTTTGTCTAAGTCCTCGAAGACATACACTTCTACTAGCTTCAGTATTCATTATCTTCATAACGAACTTAGAAGTCTTCATTCTCGAAGCATGGCCATCAGGAGCCATTCTTTTATTTTTAAGGGATGGTCATCAGTAACCATCTTTCCTTCGAATTTTTACTTCTTCGAAGAACCAAATTTGGGTTGAAGTGAAATTCGACATGGATTGCATTCAAATGATGCATGGATTAGATGACATTGTTTTAACCGTTGTAATTTCTTAGATCTCTTAGTTTTCTTAATTTTCTGTTTGGAATTTTGTTGTAATATCGATTAATTAATGAATCAATGCAATGTCTTTTATGGTTAAAAATGTCTTTGTTCTGGTTTACTGGGTTTGGGCTGATTTTGTAGATGCACATGCGGAAGACTTCCGTATGTGTAACTACGGAACATAACAACGTTAAAAAAATAGTGCTTCCGGAGATGCATCTACGGAAGCACGAGGGCAAAATGGTCAATTCAATGGTGCGTAAGAAGGGTATGAGGTTGGTTGAGAAATTTTCAAAAATAATCATAACCAAATAACTTTAACTTTATTTTAAAAAAAACTCTTATTTTTAACTTTTATTTTAAAATAACTTTTAAGACTTTAAAAAAAAAAAATGAAACAAACTCTACCCTTCTACTGTTCTTTGAAACTATATTTTATAAGTGCTTGAGAGTTTATAGTACCAATCTATAGATGCTTTTTTCAAATCATATATGAATTTTTTAGACGGCATACCATGTTTTTATTTGGAACTAAATAGCCTTCTGGCCTGTGGGACAATCATGTATATTTCTTCCATTAAGTCACCATGTAGAAAAACATTACTAACATTCTTTTGATGTAAAAGTTCTTTTGCAACTACAATAGTAAGAAGATTTCTAATAGGAGTCATCTTAGCTATTGGTGCAAAATTTCATTGAAATCCTCCCCTTTAATTTAAGTGAAACCCTTAGCTATCAATTTAACTTTAAATTTCTTAATTTATCCTGAGACTTTATGTTTGACTTTCTATACCCATATGCATCTATGAATTTTTGTTGGATAAAATAATATATTCGTCCACGTCCCAAATCGAATAGTAGAAAGAAAATAGAATTGAAGTATTATTATAAATATAGAAAATTAGTTTGAGTTTATTCAACACAACAAAATGTAGTCTTGTGAGTGCAAAAAGATTTTGGTAGTTATGTGTCATGAGAATTTAGAGAAAATTTGTAATTTTTCTGTCCAAAAATTATAGTTCAGGGGGTTTACAATTTTTTTCTAAAATTGTAGTTGAAAGACGGTTTACAATTTTTCATTCAAAAATTGTAGATAGGTTTACAAATTTTTCATTTAAATATTGTAGTTGAGTGAGAGTTTACAATCTTTCTATTTAAAAGTTGCAGTTTGAAGGATTTGTAATTTTCTCCTTAAAAATTTGAAATTGTACGAGAGGATTTATAATTTTGTCCTTGTAAAAATTAAAATTGAATAATATATTTGTGGGTTTTATTTTTGAATTTTTTCTTTTTATTTTATTTTATGCATGTAGAAATTTGTTTTTTTATTATTATTTTCCAACACTTTCTTCCTCCATGTACATAGGTTAATTTCCATATTTCATTGTCCTCTAAAGCTTTAAACTCTAGAGTGACAATCTCTTGACATTCTTTGCAATTGAAAGTCTCATTATAAGATGGTTATGGACAATGAGAGACCGCTGCTAAACATGCTTTATAATTATGGAAGAATTGATCATAATGTAAATATTGTATGATAAGTTATTAGGAAATATTACCCAATTCTCTCATAAGAGGCAATAGTCAAAACGCCATTAAAGTGACTACCTTAGACATAATCTGACCCTTGGAGGAATACTGAAGACATCTTACCCAATTCTCTCATAAGAGGCAATAGTCAAAACGCCATTAAAGTGACTACCTTAGACATAATCTGACCCTTGGAGGAATACTGAAGACATCGTCCTATATCACCTAAAGTTGGTAATTGAGAATTTCCCCTCAACTAGCCACCAAATAGATGAAGAGTTATTTAAGAGATCTATCAATATCTATATGATATTTGGATCAAACTCTAGTATTTCGACAGAGATATATTTCATAGTTAGACAAAAGCTTTATATGTTGTAGTTGAAGTCTACTCACATGCATGTTGAATTCGAAGTCGAAATATGCTTTGTTTAAAGCATGTTGAATTGGGCCTTTGTTTGTAAGTCCAATTGTTTAATTTAGCTTAGCAGTCTATAAATATACTAGTTTTTCTCAAGTTGTTGAGAGAAGTTAATTGTTGTTATTCACTTGTAATCTGTAAACCCTTATTGAGTAAGAGAATAGAAAAACAATTATAATCAATCTTAATTTTTCTTCTTCTTCTTCTTCTTCTTCTTCTTCTTCTTCCATTTTCTCTCCCTTTCATAAAACTTAATAGGGTTTTTTGTGTTTGTTCATGAAACTCAATTTTTTTCATAGTTTTGATTTCTTCTTGATTGTATTCCGTAACAACAAACTGGTGCGGTAAGCATGGAGAAGATGTCGTCAACAAAATATGAGATTGAGAAATTCACCAGAGTGAATGATTTCAGTTTACGGCGCTTGAAGATGCGAGCCCTTCTTGTTCAACAGGGTTTGTTAGAAGCATTGGAGGGAGCCGAAGTTATGGATGTTGCCCCAACAAAGAAGGCGACAACACTACAAAAAAAGGTCATCTTCCACGGACAGAAAATCGCGGCTATGAGCAGTTTGATATGTTTAATAAGCTGGTTCTTGATCTGGAGACTATCGAGGTTAGTATCAATGATAAAGACCAAGCATTGTTACCGTTGTGATCTTTACCTAAATTTCATGCTCACCTCAAAGAACCTCTCTTGTATGAAAGAGAATCACTGACCTTTGAAAACGTTCAATCTGTCTTATACTCAAAGGAATTGAACGAGAGGAAGGAGCATAAACCATCATATGTTGGTGAAAGCTTATCCATTATGGGGTATTCTTAAAGAAAGATGGTAAGTTTGAGAAGAAGTGTAAAAGTCACCAGAAGTCTTATGGTGGTGATGCTCATACAATTAGGTGTTACCACTGTAAGAAGGAGGGTCACACAAGAAAAATGTGTCGTGATCAACAGAACAGTCGTGGGGGTAAGGATAATGCTAATGCAACCAATGTGCAAGATGATTTTGAATCATCTGATGTATTAGTAGTTTCGAGCAGCAATTCAAGTAAGGTATGAATCGTGGATTCAGGTTGCACTTGGCACATGACTCCAAAAAAATGTATTTGAGGAATTATGTGATCAAGATGGTGGATCAATGTTATTGGGAAACAACAAAGCCTGCAAAATTGCAGAAATTGGATCTATAAGATTCAAGCTCCATAATGAGTCAATAAAGCTATTGAGTGGTGTCAGGTATGTACCTGATCTGAAGAGATATTTGATTTCTCTTGGTGAATTCGACAAGAAGGGATGTGTTTTCAAAGGAGAACAACGTATCATAAGGGTAATGAAGGGGTCGAAGGAAGTCTCGAGAGGCATCAAAAGGTAAGGCTCGTACCTTTGAGGATGTGGTTGTAAGTGGTTTAGCATGTGTGGTATCCACAAAACTCGTGTCAAAGACTGGGCTATAATACAAGAGACTTGGCCATGTCAATGAAAGAGGCCTGGTCGAATTGTCGAAACAAAATCTGTTATGTGGTGATAAGGTCGAAAAATTAGAGTTTTGTGAACATTGTGTGTTTGGAAAATCCTGTAGGGTGAAGTTTAACAAAGGTAAACAAAGACCACATGGATCCCTTGACTATATTCATGTTGATCTTTGGGGGCGTGTAATGAATCCATCACACTCAGGTACAAGATATTTTTTATTCATAGTTGACGATTATTTCAGAAATTTGTGGGTATTCAATCAAGAAGCTATGGATGAAACTTTTAAAAATTTAAAAACTTGGAAGACTCTAGTCGAAAACCAAACTGGCGGATAGGTTAAGAGGTTAAGGACTGACAGTGATCTTGAATCTTGCAATGAGGATTTCGACATCTATTGTGTTGCATCTGGTATTGCAAGACACGGAACCACTGCAGGCACTCCCTAGCAAAATGGTTTAGCTGAAAGGTTAAATCGAACCATTTTGGAAAGAGTAAGATGCATATTGGTTAGTGTTGGATTGAAGAAGGTGTTTTGGGCAGAGGCTATTTCGACAACAACATATCTAATAAATAGATGTCCCTCGGCTTCAAAAGCACTACAGGCTCCTGTAGATCTAGCAAAACCTCCTAGCCATTCTCCCTGACAACCACTAATAATATCTCCACATCCTGCAACATTATTCGCTTTTCGTGCTCCATCCGTATTTACTTTGACGCAATTCAAAATAAGTGGAATCCATCAAATCAACTTCACCACATGCTCATGAATGATTTTTTTTGTTAGCTATCATAGCTTTGTCGTAATCCTCTTTAAGTTGACTAATATGGTGTACGGTATTAGCTGCCCAAACAAAATTTTCCACATATATCTCTTTATTTCTCTAGGACCGTGTGTAATGGCAGACAATTGCCCATATATCTTTCCATCTACTGCTCCTTCTTCAAGCTTTTGTATCCATGACATTGTTGTAAACCCAATGCTCAACTGTACTCATAAAAAACATACTTCCGTTGCTTATAGAAACTATCTGAAGCCAAATATTTATGGCAAGCGGACAATCTCGTAAACCATGAATGAGAGTTTCCTCCATATCTCCACAATAATTGCACATACCATGCCCAAGCTCCAAAAATCATACCAAGCTTACTTATCATAACCATAGACATTATTGTACATGCATGTTACTGTGAAGTCAATATTATTTCCCATGCTACTACTTTCAAATCCGGCTCCTTGTATCTTTGTGGCGGTAGCAACCCTGCAATTTAACTCTTGACGTCATCTAAAATCCATCCCTCCACCAATGACCAGTTTCACGTACCATATTCCTTACCAATGTCTTTGACTGTGGCCCATACCAGCTGCTCCGGAATGCCAACTATTTGGTCCACCACAACCCTTCCTCTATCCAAGCATGGCTCCAAGCATCTATATTATCACCTTTCTCGACAATACAAAAGCTACAGTAATCTAGTAAAGGATTTAGATCAACTAGAGCTTTCCATAAGTTAGAATCCATTGGTCTTTTCGTTATTCTTGTGTTGTCTATATTGCGAGCATACTTTTCTCTTAGGACTTTACACCAAAGATTCGACAGATAGACAAAAATACAATGTGTCATGTGTTAAAGATATCATGTAAACTTATTTTAATTTAATGGTCAAATTGAGTGGGATACAACGAGAGACTTAATTGACCCCTCTTACTAGAAGCCACCTTATTAAATATGGGTGTAAAATTAATTTAGATTGATTTTACTCCAAACCGTCGCATCCAACTGGACTGAAGTTAAAATAATCTAACTGTTATATTTGGTTAGATAACTAAATCATATTGCATAAAGCCACAAACAGTATACCAAACCGATTATTATGATTTAGTTCGGTTCTGAGTAAATTTAAATGGTTCGGTTTAATTTGAATACATTTTTACTATGATTTATTTCGGTTTGATTTCCTCCTTGAACCATACCACAAAATATCTTGATCTTAAATATGTATACACATGAGACTAGTGAGAACACTTGGTTATAATGAGAAATGAGAGCAATAAATCTTATTAAATTTTAATTCATTAAAATTAACGAATTAAATTTGTTTTTCTTTCTGTACTCCTTTTTATTCGCGGTTTATATAATCTTCACCAAACTTAATTTATATTATATTTTAAGAATAACAATATTTGTTAGAAATAATGATTTTTTTTTTTGTGTAATCTAGGAATACTATTAATGCAAGAACAAAGGGTTCCCGAACCTTTTACACGATGAAACAGGGCTGTTAAGAAGTGTGGTTAGACCTAACTCAACCCTACAAAACCGGCTTGTAGGGTGAGGATTGCCCCCACTTATAAGGACATGTTCAGGCCATATAATGTCCGATGTGGGACTCTTAACAGGGGCAAACCCGCCAAAAAGAAAGGGGAAATTACAAACCAATTAATTACGACATAAATAGTAAAGGATCTTTACTAAATTCGTAAAAGCTAGAATTGGGATATGTAATATCGCCTATGCAATTCCATTTCCAAACCAAAAATTTAATACTCCATACCATGTCATTGACATTCCACTCGTCGTTTCGGAAGCACACCCCATTCCGAATGAGCCATATGGTCCAAGTTATTGCAAGCCAAATGACTCCCCTCTTTTTCTCCCTTAAATTCTTCCCTTTACAAAAAGAGTACCAATCTCAAAAACACGATAAGCACTCCTCCTCCGAAACGTACGGTTTATCCACCCAAAATGTTATTTCTTTCCAAATATACTTCACAATTTTGCACAAGAAAAAAGAATGTTTCCTATCTTCCATCTCAACACCACAAAACACACAATTTAAAGAATTCAAAGGAAACTCAATACCTCTAGCCTTCAATAAGTCCTTCATTGGGAGCCTATTTACACAAAGTCTCCAACCAAATGTCTTTATCTTGTAAGGAACCTACATCCTCCATTTTTTCTCCAAAGAACAATCGAACCTATTTGGTGGACCATATGGAGTACGAAAAGAAGCATAGTAGCCATAACAAGAAGCAACTGTAAATACACCTCCATCGTCTCCTTTCCACTCAACTTTATCACGATCCACATCTCCCACCACAATCCCTCCTAAGAACATCTCCAAAGCATTAAAATCCACCTTATCTCCAAAGACAAGGATAATAGGTTCACACCTAAATCCCCCCACTTCCAAACTCCATTCCTCCATCCTCCCATACCGGCTACCGAAACTAGTTTCAAACTAGACAATGAAAATAAATCCGGATATTCTTCCTCAACGAAACTTCATCCGCCCATTTCACTTCCCAAAAAGGGGTATTAAAACCATTACCATTAACAAAATTACAATAAACCACCATAGGATCTCTAAAAGAATTAGAGCCAACTTTGAGAATATCTTTCCACCAAGAAGAATAAGAAGATGAAGATTTAACTCCCTTTCTATCTTGAAAAATTCTCATTGAAATATCCCCGTACCGAGCTTTCAACACACCATACCATAAACAATCCGAACCTTTTAGAATTTTCCATCTCCACTTATTAAGAAGAGCAAGGTTGAAATCTTCGATGTTTTTTATTCCCAAACCTCCATTCTTCCGTGAAAGACACACTTTCTTCCAACTCAACCAATGAATTTTCCTCTTTTCCTCCAATCCGCCCCATAAAAAATTTCCTTGTATGCTCGTTAACTCTTTAACCACCTTCGAAGGCATCTTGTAAAAAGACATGGTAAAAATAGATATAGCACTAAGGATAGACTTCAAAAGAGTGATTCTTCCACCAAGATTGAGAAATCTATTCTTCCACCCCGAAAGACGTTTCTTTATTTTGTTCAAAAGGGGAGTCCAAGTATAATACTTTCTCGGGTTGTAACCCACCGGAATACCAAGAAAAGAGAACTTACTATCTTCAATCTTACAAGAGAGAACATAAGCCGCGACCTCCACAAAATGAGTATTAGCATTAATACCAATCAACTTGCTCTTATGATAATTTATGCCAAGGCCTGAAATCAATTCAAACGCTTTCAACACCGCCTTAATAGCCCAAACTTGCTTCCAAGATGCTTCACCGACCAAAAGAGTGTCGTCCGCAAATTGAAGAATATCCACCTTACATCTTGCATTAAATGCAAATCCACCGTATTCCCCGTTGCAAATTGATTTCTTCACTAACCTCGCCAACCCCTCCGTCACCAAAACAAAAAGAAAAGGTGATAACGGATCTCCTCAAAATATTTAATTTTATAGATAATATTTTTGATTTAATAATTAATAGATAAATATGTATTATCTTACTAGAAAAAAATTAAAATAACAAATATATTAATTCAAAAATATTTACTTCTATAATAATAATAATTATTATTATATATATATATATATATAAATATAATTATATTGATTAAAATATTATTATTTAAACACAATGATAATCTATATTTATATTGTAACTATTAAATTAAAAATATTTTTAAAAAATATTAAAAAAAATTCCATCTACAATGATAATTTATATTTATATAATAACTATTAAATAAAAATTATTTTAAAATAAATGCTAAAAGAATATCAAATAAAAAGTTACATCTATACAATTACATTTGAATCCCAAAAAACAATTTACGTAACTATAAATTTTTTAGGTTTAATTACAATTTTAGTCTCCAAATTTTATCTTTTTTCTTAATTTTAATCCCTCTATTTTAAAAATTGCTATTTAAGTCCTCTTTTAAGTTTATTTTTAATTTGTATCCCCTTATTTTGTTTTTTTCTGCAAAATTAGTCTATATTTTTGTCCATTTTTCAACAGAAAATTCAAAGATGACCAAAATCGTAGTTTTAAAATGTGAGGATCAAAATTAAAAAAAAAAACAAAATAGGGAAAATAAAATTACAATTAAGCCAAATTTTTAAAAGATAATGGTAAGTTGGTAACCGAATGAAAAGTGTTTTATAAATTTATTTGAAATTTAATAATTAACATACAATCAAATTACTAACATTTATGGTTAATATATGATTAATATATGAATATATTAATATTTTCATTTAATTAATTATTTTAATTTATAATTTTAAAATAGAAAAAATTATATTTATAAGTATAACCATATTAGAGCAAATATTTTCTAATTTCTAATTTTAAAATAGAAAAAAATTATATTTATATTAATATTCAGAATAGACTACACAATTGTCTTAGGGGCATATCTTCTATTAATTTTTTGGCCTACCACATTTTTTAGGAAGGTAATCAGTGTGGTGACATCTTAACTAGTTTAGACCCAACTCTTAGAAATTATGCGTGGTGGGATACCATTCACAATGATATCAAAAATGCATATATTAGGAACTTACAAGGTTTGTCTAATTTCAGAACATGTAAGTCTTGATGTTTTGGCCTAATCCCCATCATTTTTGTTCCTCTATCCATTTATAGATTTTTAGGCTCAACATGCATTTTGATAATATTTTTTTAGTGATTTCCATGTTGAAGCGTTCATGTAGGTTGTGAAGGTAGTTGGAAAAGTTTGATATATTTAAGAAAGAGATAAGATACAAATATAGAAATATAGTGTGTCACGTGCTAAAGATATCATGTAAATTTATTTTAATTTAATGTTCAAATTTAGTGGTATATGGCGAGGGACTTAATTAACCCCTCTTACTAGAAGCCACCTTATTAAATATGTGTGTAAAATAAATTTAGACTGATTTTACTCCAAACCGTCGAATTGAATCGGATTGAAGTTACAATAATCGAACCGTTATATTTGGTTAGTGAACTAAATCATATTGCATAAAACCACAAAGAATTTTATAACCGAACAAAAACTGAAATCGAACCAAATCGAACAAAAACTGAATAGTTTTACAGGGAGATGTTGCAAGGTTGGATGCCGGAATAGGTCATGCAGCGACTGGCGGGGAAGCTACCGCCTCAGGTACAAAATGAATGGGAAAGTTGCGAAACAGTTACAGACGAAGCGTTGGAATGCACGGTATCCGGCATGTAAGCTCACCTTTGTGGTTATGATGATATTATTGAATAAGCTCATTGGCGCTGCGTGTGGAAGCTCCGATTTCCAAAATGTCTTCACTACACTACGTGGTAATTCATGCATGACAGGATTCCCACTAATAAGATAAAGAAATTGATGGGATTGGGTCATGGAATGTGTCCTTACTGTGGAACTATGGAAGAATCCATAATTCATGTTTTGAGGAATTATCCACTTGCATCACATATATGGCTCCAAATGCTTCCTATGGAAAAAATGGACTATTATTCATGAGAGATGTGGAGGGGTGGATGGTAGATAACATTAGAAATTAGGAAATATGGAGAGGAGGAGGTTATTGGCAGTTTGTGTTGGCTATAGGATGCCACTGTGTTTGGAATTGGAGAAATAAAGAGTTACGTGAGGAAAATTTTGTGCGGCCTATGGATCCAGTGTCAGTGATTAGGCGGATTAAGGATGATTACGATAAAGCGATGTTAGGAAACAAAACTATGATGGAACCAGAGCAGGTGTTGTGAGTGATAAGGTGGATTCTTCCGGTGTTACATTGTGTCAAGTTAAAGATGGATGCTGCTTGTAAAGAGGGTAGTAATGCGGGATGCAATGGCATTATTAGGGGAAGTCAAGGGAAATAGTTAGGGGGCTTTGCTCGATGTATTGGACGATACACTGTTTTAGAGGCAGAATTGTGAGGGGTTTTTTAAGGCATCAAATTAGCTTGGCAGATTGGATTCAGTGAGGTTGAAATTAATTTAGACTCTGTGATGGCGGTGAATGTGATTAAAACGGGGAAAATAAAGCTGCCTTGTGGAGTTCCACTAGCAAATCAAATTAGAACATGGATGCGTGGGAGTTGCAGATAAATATTGTGCATATTTTCTGTGAGGCAAATCGGTGTATGGACACGTTATCTAATTTGGAAACCACGCTGGATGTCTCTATTACCTTGTTTGAGGACTGTCCGCTAGAGATCAAAGAGATTTATGATGGAGATATTACGAGGTTTGCTATTCCTAAATTTATTGTAGTGTAATATCTTTTTCTTGGGCTTAAACCCTCTCTATTATCAAATATATATATATATATATATATATATATATATATATATATATATATATATATATATATATATATACATATATATATATATATATATTATCAAATATATATATATATATATATATATATATATATATATATATATATATATATATATATGTATATATATAGACACAATGATAATCTATATTAATATTGTAACTAACAATTTTTTTAAAAAAACATTAAATAAAAAGGACCATCTACAATCTACAATGATAATTCATATTTATATAATAACTATTAAATAAAAAATATTTTAAAATATATATTAAATAAATAGTATAGATTATATTTGAATCCCAAAAAACAATTCACATAATTATATATTACTCTTACTTGTTAATATTTAACCATATTTAATAATTTTAAAAAAATAATGGCAACTGAATAAAAAGTGTTTTATAAATTTTTTTGAAATTTAATAATTAACATACAATCATATTACAAACATTTATGGTTAATATATGATTATATTAATATTTTTCTTTAAATAATTATTTTAATTTCTAATTTTAAAATTGGATATTTATAATTATGTTAGAGACAAATATTTTGAGTTAGTATATACTTATTTTTAACTGTTGGCTTAAACAATAATAGATGTTTATATATTAATTACTAAATAAAAGATGTCATCTATCAAATTAATTTCGATTAATTATTATTATTTTTAAAAGATGTAAAATCAAATATTTTTATTCTTAAAAGATATCGTGAATTAAATTTGAAGAATATAATATAAATTATAAATAAAAAAGATTTTAGAAAGAAAAATCAATCTAATATATTAATTTTATTGCATTCAAATTTGATTCAAATTTAATAGTTATGGTTATTTGTTCTTATTTTTCACTCTAATCAAATATTTTCACTTACTTTGAAATAATAATGAGATGAAAGGAAAATAGTACAGTTTTGCGAAATAAAGCCGAATCGTCAGCGAATCCAATCCAACAGAAAGATAATATTCGTACTTCATCCATTATCTTCCCCAATTATTTCTCCCTCTGCGCGCGCCGCCGCTGCTTCTCTTCGTAAGTACTTCTCTCACAACAGATCCATTCAATCCCAAACCCTAGAAGCTTCTTCCATATCTTCAATTTTCACTCTCACAACATCTCTCTCGCACGTCCTTTCTGCATACTACAATTTTTTGGTTAATTTTCCCTCTTCAAAGCTTAACCAAGTACTGTTACTTTCTCTTACTTGCTCAGGTTTCGAAGCAACGATGGAGTTATCCGAAAGAGGTAAGCAAATTCAATCCATTCCTATAATTTTCTAGGTTCTTAGGTCTTAAGAAGATCGGTAACCATATAGTACTAGTTGTGTCTATAAATTGTTGATGTGTTATATTCGTTCTTGATTTTGCAATATCAGATGCTGCACTCACCTAGATAACTTGAATTTCTAGAAAAAAAAAATACTACAGTTGACTTTAATATCTGCATTGTGAATGAGATTGGAGATGCAGATTTCTTTTGGCTTACATAACAGTGGAACTAAAGTAGTGGTAACCAGAGCAGTCTTTGAGGGTCCCGCACATGACCTAAAATTTGTTAGGGTTAAAATATGGCTAAATAGATCTCATAAAATATTTGTCTTGGTTAAACCCTAATTAAATAGGGCCTCTATTTTCTTTGTCTCGGTTAAACTACGAATAATTTACACGGGGTCTCCCAAAATTTGAGACAGCTTTCGTGGTGGCAATCATACTTACGTTTTAATTAAGTAGTTATGCTTTCAGATACGAGTCGGTGAGGTAGTTACTAGTTTGTGTTTGAGGTCTTATCTTCTTTAAATAAGAAGAGAACTCTGAGTGCCATTTGAACCCAACTCTTTCTTGTAAAATTCCATAAGTTCTCTTAGATAGCTGACAAATTCAGCTTAAATTAGATTGAAGCAATTTTACTTCATTTTATGTTGTTATAGAAGTAGTTTATATGCATAAACTGGTTATCCAAAAAAGGCCGGAGTACCGAAGAAGTTACCTACCTAAGAATGTGTTGAAATTCCCGTCCTCATTGCGGTCTGCCCCTATTCGCCTAAATTGCGACATTTGACTTGACTTCATTGCAACCTTCAACACCTTCATTGTGTTGGGTTTGAAGGGGGTGGATTTAGTCACTCGTTGTTTAAAGATATGTCTTGTGTGGTGTTTATAAAGTTTGGGCAGCCCTCACCCAAGAAGCCGGTTTTGTAGAGATGAGTTAGGCTCAACCCAAATTCTAAGAGAATGTCTCATTCCCCTATCCATTTATTTATTTGTTAAATATTAGTCTTTCAAATATAGGCAAACACTATTAGTTTTGAAGCAGTAAATTACTCATTTATCTTTTATGTCAGACCAACTAAAGGCTGCAGAGAGGCTCGAATCGGAGAAATTAGCCAAGATCAATTTCAACCCTACACGCATCGTTGATTTAGACGCACTTCTTTGTGATACGTACGATAAACAATGTCCAAAGCCAGTTCATTATGACAACAGGAGAGATTTGATTCGCATCTTCAATATGATAGCACAGGAAATATATGGTAATCTTTTAATCCATGTTTCCTAAAAATTTGGCCCGCAAATTTTGCTTTCAAAAGAATAGAAGAAGTTGGTAGTATATTTCCCACTTCATTGCATCTAATTGTACTGATTATTCAATCTTTCTTTATCATTTATATGCACTAATTCATTAATTAATTGTAGAGTTTAATACGAAACTATGTAGTAGTAGTACTTTGGGTAATTTAATGGAGCATGAAATCAATCTGCCAAATGTTTTTGTCTCTTTTTGATTGAATTGGCCTGATTTACTTCATTTATTCTCTCTGATTTCATATTGGAAACTTGTCTTTTTGGTAGAGAAGCAGCTTTTGCATTGGGACTGAACATTTAACAGTGTCAGACTATTGCGAAATTGTTATTTTTTTGCTCATCGATTATTTATTTCACTCACTACCAAAGTACCAGTTATCGATTGAAACATTAAATTTAAGTATATATTTTCATCTTGCAATTCCCCTTGTTCTAAAATAGAAAAACAAAATCACCCTCTTTTAAAATTAAAATGACTTTTTACCTCTCCCTTTTTATCATCTCCTATTCATTTTACACTTATTGGTCCTTTTACTTCAACTTTAGCTCAATTTTTATGCCTTCCTTTGATAATATGCTATATTCCCTTCAGGCAATAGTAAGTCATCTCCCGTTGTGGAAGAATATGGATCATTTGTAATGGACATTTTCAATGAAAAAAGTGATCTTGACTTGTCTATCAATTTCAGTAAAGATTCCATTGAAATTAGTCGGCAGAAGAAGATTGACACCCTTCGGAAGTTCAGCAAGAAACTTCGCTCAATTCAAAGTAAGGTTATCATACTACCAGCTTTTACTGTTGGCTTTTGCCAATGGAAAAGTTCTGCAATAAACATCACTTATTCTTGAATTATTTATCAAATCTCATGTGCTTTAATATGTCTGAGTTAATTGGGTTCATAGGTAATAACATATTTGTTCTATATGTGCATTACATGAAGCATAATTATTCAAGATTCAAGAATATGATCTCAGAGCTTTGTATTATTTGAGTTTGCTGCACAATTGATTTTTATCATGGTTCTTTTATAAATTTTTTAACGTGTCTTTCTAATAATCTTTATCTTAGAATTGTGGATGGACTGTGATACCATATTAAAGTTTGAGCCTCCATATAGATATGACAATAGGCCTATAAAGATTGGAGTAACCTTACGACAAGTTATGACATAACTAATTTGCAAAACATAAAGAGTGGAGAAAATTCGATGAGGAAGTCGGAAGAGACTGGTCCCACTTGTAGCTTCACATTAAGGTGCAGATTGACTTAGTTGTCGGCTATGAAGCATGGACATCTCTAGGATTAGGTGTGTTGCAATGTCCGATACGTGTTAGTGTCCGACACTTGTAAGACACCCGAACGGCACATGTTGGAAAACTTTGAAAAGTGTCCCAAAAAATAGTTTTTTTTCTCTGTTTCGACACTCTTTGAATTAGTGCCCGACACACGTATGTAACTCATACGACACGAGTTGGAATTGACACCTGTATGACACTCATACAACACGGGTTGGACAATTCAGACAAGTGTTTTAATTTATTTATTTTTGCTTCAACACATCTTATACTTATTTTGAACACATCTCAAACACATTTGAAAAGGTTAAAGATGTGTCGAAACAATGATAATCAATGAAGGATTAAATACATTAAATTTGAATAGAATATTTTTAACTCTTTTATTAGTAGATAGATAATTGAAGGTCAAATACCATCATATATGTAGCGGTGTCGGTGTCCTATGTTTTTGACATTATCGGTTTTAGAGTGTCCGGGCCTGTTAATAAACATGGAGCATGTCCCCAGCGACTTCTTCAAAAGATGTTTTTATCTTTTGTTGTCCAAATAATAATCTCACTCTTTTTCAAATCTGCACCATCTGATTTTATGTTTTCTGGATACATAGTTGTCTACAAGTTCTATTTTGCAACACGAGGAATCAAATTATTATTTACAACATGAAACTGAAAGTTGTTGGAATCTCAGCTTTGATAAGTACAAATGATTTTTTAAATTGAAAAATAGATGTTTCTGTTATCTTTGTTATGCTCTCGTTAAAAAGATTCAGACATTGGGTTTGATTCATTTTTATTGTGCAATGTTGGTATGTTATGAATCTACAGCTTTGAAGTTGTTGTAGGAATTATAACATCATTGGCTGTTGTGTTGCAGGAAATGGGCATGTTACTGCTTTAGAAGTTATCCTGTCTGCCAAAGTACCGATTATAAAAGTTACTGATAGTGGAACAGGTATTGAATGTGATTTATCAGTCGGAAATTGGGATGGCATTGCAAAATCCCATATTATCCGTGCAATTTCTGCCATAGATGAAAGGTTTCAAAAGCTATCTTTACTGGTAAATATGATGCCTCTGCTGTTTTGATCCATTTCAATGAAGTTCAGTATCAATATCTTTACTTTGTTTTAAATGTTACAGCAGATAATTCTTTGGTCTTTTTGAGTAAATATTTTATTTATGACCAATTTGAAGTGAGAAAAAGAAACAGATGGAAAATCTGTAGTGATATCGAAACTGTGATAAATAATCAAATTGGTCATGTTTAAACACATGATTTTTGATAGGTTAATGGATTGACAGTGGCAAACCTTGTGACCAGTTTTGTCAGAAAGTTACCATAGAATTGGCATTCAAAAGTTTTTAGTGGATAGCTTTTCAACTTAATCTTATTTATCTCATATCCTTCTTTGCTGGTGGCCTCATTTGTAACATGCTAGATCTACTTTCTCTTAAATGTCAAACCTACTGTTCTGGATACATTTTTTTGTATAACTGACTAATTTTTAGGAGTCATTTTGGTGCATTATGTATGCATATTGTAGATGAAATCATGGGCCAAGGCACATAATATCAACAGTTCCAGAGACGCCACTTTGAATTCTTTGTCGATCATATCATTTGTTGCTTTTCATTTGCAGGTATTGAACATTTTAAATATCTGTTGAAAAACACACGCACCGCACGCACGCAACGCACACGACTTAGGTTTTTTCCCAATACACCCATCACACCAACTACAGTTGGACTTTGCGTGTGGATATAAATGATCGGCAACCTAGATCGATAGACTTTGATGATACCACTTTAGATTTTAATATTGAGCATAACTCATTTTTACAAAACTGATGAGGGATGTCTCTCTTTAGAAACTCTTATCATGCCTTTTAGCTTTTCTGAACTTGGGTTTTTCTCAATAAACACATTATTAGTCCATTAAACAACCATTACTCTTTGTTAAGCATTAAGCGACTTATCGTCAACTGGCACATGTGAGATGATTTGTTGTGTAAAGGACATGTTTTTCAAAGTTCTTTTTCTTGAAAACAAACGGTTGACAAGGTAAAATATCAGGCGGGATATGTATGTAACTGAAAACTGATTGTAAATATCACATTTGTCATGTCATGAACACATCATTTTAGATAAAAATAGTAGTCAGAAAATCTTTGAAAATAACATATTTATTGGTAATTTTAGAAAGCAGCCATACATTTCTAAGAGTGGTGGATGAATCAGCTTAGAAACAAATTAATTTAACATTACTTACATATTTCCTTAATAGTACCTTGTGATGCGTTGTCCATATGTTATTTTCTTTGCCGAGTTCTGATTCTTCATTTTCCATTTATTTCAATTGCAGACTTGCGATCCTCCCATATTACCTCCATTCTCTACTTTACTTAAAGGTAAAAAGTTTCTGCCAGTATTCAAGTTTTTGAATTGAATGTTTAGACAGTTTAGTTGTCCTTGAATTTATATGAACATTCTTTATTATGATTGAAGATGTTGACACAAATAAAATTGTGTTTATCTATTTCCTTACCTGTAAACACCTATGTATGCTAACAATCCAGATCCAACATTCATGTATTACACCTTACAACTAGACAACTATTACAAGTCCACTCTTTCAAAAGTATTACCACTTCAGACTTTTAAAATACTTGGAATCCTGATATTCTTACTCTTTTTGTCTCAAATTTATATGTTCTTAGCTTGTTTGTAGATGAACATACTAGCAGAGTATGTTTAATAAAGTTTGGCTAATGTGGACCACCTTGATAGGTTGTTCATGATGGACTCTCATATCTTTTAGTACACATTCCATATTTCACACTTTTTTATTCATTTCTCCCCCTTCCTTTTTGTCTCTCCCTCCCCATCCACATTGCTGGCCACCAATCTTCACCCCCCTCTACGGTTCCTCCTCGTTCAGAACCACCAGCAGCCGGTAAGGCCCACCTTAACATTACTATCTTCTGCCTGTTATTATCATCAGATTCCTCACCATTGCTCGCAGCTTACACATGTTGTAATCCTCATTTTTGCCTTACTCAAGCACACACCACAACAACTAGCATACCTATTTTGAACACCAATCTCTTATTTAAGAACCTGCGTATAAGAGGACACCATGATGATTGACTTCAAAAACGCCTCTTAGCCTCAAGATCCGCCCTACAAATTGCCCAAAAAACCAACCAAGCCAGATAGAAGAGATGGGGAAAGATGACCCGACATTAAGTCCCACAGTTTCTGGTTTATTGCAAAATCTTAATTCTCTCCTATTATGCTATCAAACAGAATTCCTGAGTGTCCCACATTGGATGATATTGAATTTAAATTAAGATAGGTTAGCAAAGGCTTAGGCAGTGTAATCATGGAAACTGTCAGTTTTGCATAGGCTTTACCTGCTACGGCGGGTCATTATGTTTGATCTATAAAAGACAAACTGTTGAGTTTTAGAGCTAACTTTTCATGTAATGAAAATTCCGTTAGGATGGAAATGGAAAATCTACACATTACTTTCTAATAGATGAATTATGAATTGAAAACGTGTTTATAAGTGGGAGGCATCCCTTATGTTACAAGCCGTTTTTGAGTTTGACTTGTATCAAACCTAAATTTTAAAAGAGTGTCACAGTCTATCCAAGATTCGTTGAACCACCCACTATCGGGCCACTTGGATCACTCTCCAGATGCCTGGTCTTTTTGACATCTTTGATAAGAAGGTGATACAATTGTATGGAATTCCTATATTAGTAGTCAGTAGTAGAAAGTAGAGACCTATTGTTTGTTATGTGTAATCTCTGTTGGGAATTATTGAACTTATAAGGTATGAAGTGGAAAATTAGCACAACAAACCATCAGATAAAAGTGCCAAATTGAGATCTCAAGTGGGTTACTTGAGACTTATCTATGTTAACAAACCATCTAAGGTAAAATTGCCAAATTGAGGTCACAAGTGGGTTACTTGAGACTTATCTATGTTGCTTCTGTGCTGAATAAATTAAGGTTTTGATGTATTACTATACATGTGGCTGGTTGAATACTGTGTATTGTGTAATACTAGTTTCCATTTAGAAGTTAATTGGTTCCTAGATTGCAAGGTAGAGAAAATAGAATTATTTGTCCCTGAGATTTTATTAATGACAAATGAAAGGATACACAAAGGAATCTAATCCCCTCACTCGAGCTCTTTAATTCCTAACTCATAAGGGAAGGAAGGTGAGTGGCCCTTTTTATAACCATAAGAGCAGCATGCAGGTTTCAAGGAGCCTATCTGCTATTTTTAGCAACTGGAACTCCTAGCTAACTATTCCTTACTGTTGCTCCTAACTGACTAATCCCAGTAACTAACTGCAGCTAACTAGGATATTAAATAATTAGCAGCCTTGCTCCTCTTCCTATGATATACTTGAAGGACTTTAGGAGAATTACTATCGGGCCTAATAATAGCATTCACTCCTTGAACCACCTTTTCCTCAAGGTTTAAGTCTGGATATTGTTGTTGAATGGTAGCTTTGTCCTCCTATGTGTTTCTTCAACAGCTTTACATTGCCAATGTATGAGGAGTTAAGAATTGGGGGTACCCTGGTTTTTGTTTGCCTGCTGTCTGGTTGTGAAGTGATTCCATCAGTTTGAAAATCAGGTAGCAGATCTGGAGTGACAGGATTGCTCCCTACGACCTTCAATAGCGAAACATGGAATGGAACACAGGGTGTATGCATGTTGAGGATGTCAGCTGTAACCTAAAAGCCACTGCCCCAATCTATTTGAGGACCAATTTGGGCCAAAGTAACTGGGTGCGAGTTTATAATCAATCCTAGTAGTAGTAGGCATATTGCTTTGCATGTGAGGCCTAATTTTCAAGTAGATCCAAGTACCGTCCATAATAAAAGATTCCCTCCTATGTGAATTAGCATGTGTCATTTGATCACGAGCCCTTTGTAGATAATACTTTAATTGAACTAAGGCTTCGTCTCTGTTTAACAAGTCTTGAGCAACTGATTCACCCAAGTGGGCCCCCCTAGAATAAACCTAGAAATAGAGGGAGGAACCCTTCCATACACCATTTGGAAAGGAGTTTGATGTGTAGCACTCTGAAAACTTGTGATGTACCAATACTCATTCCCAAGAGCGAAATCAGCCTATGTCTTAGGTTTCTTGGAGCAAAATCAACGTAAATATGTTTCTATGGTTCTATTTAGAACTTCAGTTTGACCATCTATTTCAGGGTGATAGGCAGTGCTTTATTTCAATTATGTACCATGTTTAAAGACCTCTGGCCAAAAATGGTTTGGGAAAGTAGGATCCCTATCACCCACATATAAGGTCTCCAATGTTGGATGGATAGAACCAGTGTTGGATATAAGGTCTTGTTTCTTTAATAAGTTAGTCAGAGGTTTAACCATTTTACCATAATTACAAATGAATCTTCTGTAGTATTCAGTGAGGCCTGGAAATTCCCTGACAGCTTTAAGTATTGTGGGAATAGACCACTTGAGAACACAAATTTTTTGAGGGTCGGTGACACACCTTTTGCTGAAATTGAATGGCTCAGATAACAAACAGTTTGTTGACCAAAATCGTGTTTCTTCAAATTTGCCAAAACTGTGTTACCAATTGATAGGTTCCTTGATGGCAAGGTAGAGAGGAAAGGGAGTTATGGGAATAGTCCCTGAGATTTTATTAATGACACAAGAAAAGATACACGGAGGAATCTAACCCCCTCACTAGAGCATTCTAGTGCATACAATCCTATGCAAATGAATTCCTAACTCAAAACGGAGGGGAGTGGCCCAATATAGAACCATAGGACCAACATACATATTTGAATAATCCTAACCGACCATTCATAGTAACTAACTGAGTTCCTAACATACTATCCCTACTAACTAACTAACTAACTGCGGCTAACAGCTACTGATTAATTAGTATTTATTAGCCTTGCTCCTCTTCGTATAATATACTTGAAGGGCTTAGGAGTTATTACTGGATCTAACACACCCTTTTTGAAGTGGTTTATGAAAGGCCCTGTGTGAAGTATTTGTGGAAACAGCCTAAGTGATTTGAATTTTGAAAGTGTCAGAGATGACAATGTTAATATTGATGAGTGGTTACTTGCTAAATGATAATATAATCATTTTGGAATAGAGTTTTTGGATAGAAAGAATTAAGGCAGTTCCCATTGTAGAGAATATGCCAAATCTCTACTTAGGTGGTTTGGACTTTTATTGAGAAGATTTATGGAAGCATCAGTAAGGAGATTAGGCTGATAGAGAATACTCCAATTGTTAGACAAGGGGGGGCACCAGAGTAGTTAATACCACCTAGTAGAAAATAACTTAGTTGTTATTTCTGTTAGTATTATCACTAGTTTCTAGTATTGATTCTACAATTAATTTTGATATTTGTGTATAATTATGTGTTTCAGACGGAGCTGATCTCGAGTCTGTAACGAAGATTGTTAAAACTCATACCAACTATGGGAATAAAAACAAAGAGTCATTGGCCAAGCTTTTCGTTACTCTTTTAGTCAAGGTAATTTGAATGCTTTTCTACCTACTGAGAGTTACATTTTATTATTACATGTTTTATACTATGATAATAATTTTTCTGCATCCAAACTAATGGTACACATTCTGTTTTGCAGTAATGCCTGTAAAGTGTTTTAGACACGCATTCATGATTTTGATCTATGTTTTTGTTTTGTTTTGATAACACATCCTTTTGTGACCCATTATTGATTTGAACAGTAACTTTTTTGTGGTGATTGTTGTTCTGATATTTGAGGAGGGGCTGTTGATTTTCTAGAAGCCCTCATACCCGATCACTATCCTTGTCCTCTGTCTTCAACATTATTGATTCGAACAGTAACTTTTTTTCTGGTGATTGTTGTTCTGATGTTTGGGAAAGGGTTGTGGATGTTTTAGAAGTCCTTACATCCGATCACTAAGTTGTGTTTTGTCTTCAACATCCGTTGCTTTTGTGTCCTCTTTATGGTGAATTTTTTTGGAAAAGGTTTTATTTTGCGGATGCATTATGTTGCTAATGTATATTTAATCACTTGCTTTGTCTTCAACATCCTTTGCTTTTGTTGGATCGCTAATCTTGTGCTCCGTCTTCATCATACTTTATCCCTTACGATTTCTGAGTTATCATATCCATTGTTGAGTATTTTTCTGATTTTGTTTTTCTGTTTGGAAAAAAAACCTGGTGTTGTTGCTAGAGACATCCAATACTCTTTGACCATCCCATTACTCTTCAGTAATGCCAATGTCTCAGTTTATAAGCCTCCTCTTCTCTATTACTGTTTTATTTTTTTTATGTTTCAATGTAAGATGACGAGTGAACGCTAGGTCATTTCTGGCCTTTGAACCAGGATTTTAAAAAACGGTCCGCGTCCGCGACAAAATGGTTTCTGCAAGTGCCGATACCGATACGTTATCACCGTTTTTTATATTAAAGAAAACATTATGATTAGTTCACACCGCCACGACTGCAATCACACATGTACTGACCGAAATCGCAAAAACCTTTACGCGACACGACCGTTACCGTTTTTTAAAACCCTGCCTTGAACTACTTCGTCGATGTGAGTCTGTCGTGGTCTTCGTTCGGGCTTCTCTGTTTTCCGTTTATTACACAATGTTAAACGGTAGGCAGGTTTCTTGTTTTTGTCTAATAAAAAACGATTATTTTCTGTTATTATACTCCATATGTCCCTAATTGTAAGATTTCTTTTCTATATTTGTAGTCCCTTAATATAAGATCCTCTTCAAACTTCAACATGCTTTAATGATTTACTTACCAAAAAACCTCTATTAAATTTACAATTGGAAAACCCAAATTTGTTTTCTCTATCATAATATATCAGTTAATGTAAGTGTAATTATGTAAAACTAATACACATTTTACAATATATCGCTACAACCACTTTCTTAATGTCCGTGAATTTTTTAAGGAGTCTTGTAATAAGGGATAGAGGGAGTACAATTTTTCGAAAATTTGATTATGACGGGCTGACTAGAGAACTACCTATTAGCTGTCTTACTCAAACAATATTTGGATTATATATTGTTGATGTTGTTGATGAAAAATGGGAGTAGGTTTAAGTTCAATCAGATCAATCTAAGTTTGAAAACCATGAGTTTATCGTCCCAACTGTCTCAGCAAAATCAGGTTAATGTGTCTCAGCCTCCTCTTCTATCTATGTTTAATTTTTAGAAGTATAGTTTAATTTGTTCCCATGCTCTTTTAAACTTTTGGCTTTACCAAAGTGTCTTAATACGTTGGTAGGAGTGTTCATGAGTAGGTTGGATTGGTGTCAAACCATATTTGGATTCTTTCCTTTTTTTCACAATCCTTAAAGAGAGGAGAAAGTAATCTATGTAATTAAGAATGGTCCGTTTTGTGTTTAGGATAAACTAAGCTTCTTATAAATCACATATTTAGTTGAGTTGTTTTGGTTTGATTTTTAAAAACTAGAATCAATTCAAACCTAATCAAGCCAAACCAAACTTATGTGTTTAAGTTTGAGCTTGTATTTTTTAATTAAGCGAGATTCGGATATCGTTTAGTTGTGATTAATGATATGATAATCTTCATTGATGATATGTTGTGTATTTCAATTTCTTGGAAACATGTTCATTTGGTAATTTCATTTCTAGTGCAGCTAGCTTCAGTTGAAAATCTTTGGCAGGATGGATTTTGTACGAGTTCCTACAAAGGGTCGTGGGTTTTAAAATCGTGGAGATACTCAATGAGTGTAAGTAAATTCATGTCCACCACCCCTATTTTAATTGGATTAATACCCATGATATTGAGTTTATGTTGATTATATATTTTCTTGAACAGATAGAGGATTTCACAGATCCATCACAAAATGTCGCTAGAGCAGTTAGAGCTGAAGGATTTAAGGCGATCTACAAATGTATCCATAATTCCATCGACTATGTTTCGCGATTTTTAAATGGTGAGATCCAGGGATTTGAATTAATGGACCATTTGTTTGGAAACCCTATGGTTTCATCTCCAGGAGTTGAGGGTACTTCTACCAGCACCATCAATGAAAAAAAGAATACCCCTCCTATTTTGCGAAATCCCCGCCCAACGAAAAAGAAAAAAAGAAGCTTAGCCAAAAACCTGGTTCCAGATTTTCAACGAACTAATCCCCGGGGCACAGATCAGGTGCATGTACTATGTTCTACTCTAGGAGTTCAGGGTACTACTACTACCAACATCAATGGAAATAAGAATAACCCTTCTACTAGCGGCATGAATGAAAATAGGAATACCCCTCCTACTAGCAACATCAATGAGAATAAGAATAACCCTCCTACTAGCAGCATCAATGAAAATAAGAATAACCCTCCTACTAGCAGCATCAATGTAAATAAGAATAACCCTCCTACTAGTATCATTGGAAATAAGAATAAACCTCCTACTTTGCAAAATCCTCGTCCAGCGAAAAAGCAAAAGCAACACTTGGGTAAAAACCAGGTTCGAGATTTTTACCGAACTGAATCTTGGAGCACAGGTCCGGTACATGCACCGCCTAGTATTAATATGCCAAATGGCATTCCTTCTTTTACTCCCCCACTCCCTTACCAGTCTCAATATCAATCACCATTTGCTACTTATAGTTCAAATTTTGAGCATCACAGTTATGTTCCACGGAATGTTCCTCCTCCTCCTCCCTTTAGCTTAAACCCAGCTGTTACCCAATTTTCTTATAATCCTTCTGTACAGTCTCATCATGTTTTGTCACAAACAGATGGGGGTTATGTTCCAACATTTCATCAGAATGCAGTAGCTTCAAATTCCTATCATGGTTCATTCCCCCAGTCCTCACTACAAGGAAGAGACTATGCCTCACTACACAGAAGGGACTATGCCCCACCTCAAAGATGGGACTATGGCTCACCCCAAAGATGGGACTATGCCTACAGAAGGGACTATGGCTCACCCCAAAGATGGGACTATGCCTACAGAAGGGACTAAGCCTCACCACAGAGAAGTGACTATGCCTTATGCCTTATACAATTACAGAAGTGGTTAATTTGATCTTATGGGGGTTGATTTTCATACATACTTTTTTTTTTAAGATTAACAATTGACAAATGACTTACATGTGAACAGCCAATCCCCTTCTATACTCTCAGTGCCTGTGACTGTCTTAAATTAAATCTCCCGGATTTGTATCTAGTGTAGATTGAAAATTGTTCTATAACTGCTATTTCGCTTTTGAAGCCAGAACACGTTCGTCTAAGTCACTCTCTTCTTTATTTGAGAAAGCAGTTCAGTTGATTGTAGATGGCGATGAAACTTTCTTCTAGCTGTCTTTTATGAAGGATGAACCTGTGTTTTATTGGTAGGATTTAAGGACTAGGATATGCAATGAACAGCACAGGAATGGACGGGCAAGTCTGCAAATCATTTTAGTTACAACTTGTGCAACAGTAAGTTATGTTGTGATATTATTCGAAATGCCGAAAAATGTACTAATACTAGTTTATTAGTGTATTCATTTATCATTTTTATTGAAAAATTAGTTTTTTGAATTTAAGTCAACAATGTTGGAGTGTACTCTGTTAGTCTGTTTTCCATCAGTCTCTTGCAAAAGTCATGATTAGAAAGACAAATTATATCCATGATCAATTAAAATAATATAAATAATATTTAATTAATAGTATAGTTACTGTTTTATGGAAGATTCATTTATGGACATCTACAAAATTAAATCTCTTAGGCGCACGCATAAACAAAAGGGTACATCAATTAAATATTTCAATAGTGATAAATTTGATTTTTTTTTCTTCTCTTTTTGACTTTTGCATTTAGGTGTCTTTAATACATAATTAAACGTGTGGTTGTTATTTCATAAACCTTGTTCTCGTTTGTATGATCTTTTGCAATTTAGGGAAATTCTCATTTCATCTTAAGCATTATTTTTTAAAATTTTGTTACCATCTTGTCAGGAAGGATGTTTTCAGAACAATTTTCTGGAGCAATTCAATATTTTCACGACTCAGTCTCTATCTCCCTTATTCTTGGTTTTCTAGTTTCAAAAAATCACAATTTTGCTAAACCTTTAAACTCTTGATTTTATCCAAATAGGGTGTTAAGTAAGACTCTGTGTTGAGTCTCTTTGTTAGAGGTTATATATGTCATCACACATTCGAACATTCGGAAGGTACCTTCTCGAGATTGCGCTTTGTAGGCTTCCTTTAGAACTATGGAAGAAATATTTTACTTCTTGTTTTACGTTTATTTGTGATGCATATTATTAATAAGGCATTTATTCATTTTTACACGTTTCTCATTTTTTATGTTTATATGTGACACTTACTATTGGTTCTTTAGTTTTGAATATGAACGGGTTAATATAGTTTAAAAACAGCTTTTCTAATTCTTAATTAATTTTGCATTATTTTAAATTGCAGATAAATGATGGAAGAGCAAGAACAATTTATGCATTATATACCATTCCAATATACCCTTGCATAGAGAGAAATAACAATCATCGTGGGTTTTAACGTACAAAGTTTGAGGTATTATACATTTGGGGATGGGTTTTTGTTGACAACTCTGTTACTATTGATACCAGTCACTTAACTATTACAAACCAAAACAAGGAATCAGAAGAGGTTACAGCAGCCCAGCCCAACAAGAAAAGGGAATCTAAGAGAATTACTTCAAGACCCAAGCATCTTCAAGACTACACTATCTGACAATTGGAGCAAAGTTGCAAATCTCACAGCATCTAGAAGAAACGCCAGCTCAGCACCAAATCTAGGATTTAGGATTGCAATATTTCCGTTAGGATCTTTGTTAGTGGAACTCATTTCCTGTAATCAAGAAGAACCCTTGGATTAATTATGATATTGTAAGCATACTGCTATATATACACTAGCAGAATGAGTAATGAATCAATTAACTTTTCCCTTAAATTTGTATTACCTGAAGGAGGCCCCTAGTCCTAGAACTCAAGGAATCTTGTCCTTAACAAGTTTGGTGCTTTCATCGATCCTCCCTAACATCCAAACCCATGGCTACCAGACCCACCAACACAGAGAGGCTTGATGATCTCTCTGAGAAAGTGGACCTTATCCTATCCCAACTAGCCACCATCAACCCAACCATACCCCACCACTATCGTCGCCCCTACCCTTCACCCACGACCACACATCAAGCTTGAAGTTCCTCGCTTCAATGGCACTGATGCCATGGGCTGGATCTTCAAGATTAACCAATTCTTCGACTACCACAGAACTCCTGTGGAAGAACGACCCACTTTCGTTTCCTTTTACATGGAAGGTCCAGCGCTTAGCTGGTACCAGTATATGTTCCGCAATAACCTCATCACCACTTGGTTTGAATTGCTACAAGCTCTCGAAACCTTATTCGCCCCCAGCTACTACGACGACCCAAACTAATCTCTATTCAAACTGACTCAGCGTGGTTCTCTGAATCAGTACCTCAACGATTTCGAACGCTTAGCTAACCGAATCGTTGGCCTCCCTGCTCCGTTCATTCTAAGCTGTTTTATCTCAGGGATTTCACCGAAGATTCGCCGTGAAGTCCAAGCTCTCCAACCCATCATTCTCTCTCAGGCCACTACTGCCCTAGATAAGATCCAAGAGGATGAAATCGAGGAGCGCCGCCGCGGTTTCAAACCCAAACCCACTGTTTCCAAAACCCAAACCTCCAACGCCCTCACCACAACCACCCCACAACCAAACCCCAATCAACCGCGTTTACAATACCGCAAGCTCTCTTCTGAAGAAATGGCGTCACGCTGTGAAAAAGGTCATTGTTACAATTGTGAAGAAACTTTCATTTCCGGTCAAAAATGCAAAGGCCGATTCTTCATCCTTGTTTCAGACGAACCCGACACTGAACCACCAGACCCCATTCAAACCCTAACTCCACCACCCGAGATACAATCCAATCCCACCACTAATGACCAATTGGATGGACAAATCAGTTTTCATGCACTCTACAGATCCTCTGCTACAGCCACCATCCGTATTATCGGCAAAATCGCGAATCAATCTGTCATAGTACTCATCGATAGAGGTAGTACTCATAACTTTATTCAAAATGGTATGGCCAAATTTCTGAGTTTACCAGCAACACCTGTGAACACTCTTAAGGTCATGGTTGGAAACGGTAACCTTCTCGAATGCCACACACTCTATCGTGACGTGGCACTTAACTTGCAAACACATCCATTCACTATGGATTTTTACGTCCTTCCCCTTAGCGGTGCATACATTGTACTTGGGGCCCCATGGCTTAAATCACCAGGCCCAATACTCATGGATTACTCCTCCCTCACACCCTTTCCTTTACTTACACTAACACCCTCATTTTACTCAAAGCTCCAATTTCTATTTCGGTCCAGCAACTCAAAAGTTGTGTCCAAACCAATTCAGCCTCTGAATTATTTCATATCCAAATCCTCCAACCCAACACTATACCCGACCCACATCATATTCCACCCATCAACGACCTTCTCCATCAATATCCCAAATCTTTAACCCTAATCCTACTCTCCCACCTCAACGCACCTCAGACCACCGTATCCACCTACAACCGTCATCATCCTCAGTCTCTGTGAAACCATACCATTACCCCTTCTCCCAAAAAATGAGATTGAACGCCAAGTCAAGGAAAAGCTACAACAATCCATCATACGACCTAGTCGAAGCCCGTTTTCATCACCGGTCTTACTAGTAAAAAAAAGGATGACACTTGGAGATTCTGCGTTGATTATAGAGCGCTTAATGCCATTACAATTCACGACCGTTTTTCAATGCCCATCATTGACGAACTACTGGACGAATTAGGTGGTGCCTCTTGGTTTTTGAAACTGGATTTACGACAAGGATTTCCCCTAATCCGAATGTGTGAAGAAGATATCAGTAAAACAACATTCAGAACACACCAAGGCCATTACGAATATCGTGTTATGCCATTTGGCCTCTGCAACGCCCCCTCCACATTCCAAGATGCAATGAATGACCTTCTTCAACCTTTCCTTCGTTGCTTTGTAGCAGTCTCCTTCAACGACATTCTTGTTTATAGCCTCTCGCTTGATCTCCACCTCAAACATTTGGAAGAAGTACTCATGATCAAACTGCTTGAAGGCGAATTTTACCTTAAACAATCCAAATGCTCATTTGCCCAACGTGAATTAGTTTACCTGGGGCACATCATTTCCGTCCCTGGTGTCCAACCTGAACCTTCTAAGATCCAAGCTATGGTTGATTGGCCACAACCCACCTCTATCAAAGCCCTTCGCGGATTTCTTGGTCTCACAGGCTTCTATAGGAAATTTGTCAAGGTTATGCCTCCATTGCCTCACCTCTCACTGCTCTCTTGCGAAAGGATGCCTTCCTATGGTCCAAAGAAGCACAAGACTTCTTTAATCAACTCAAACTTGCCCTGATCCAAACCCCCACCTTAGCCTTACTAAACTTCTCTATTCCATTTGATATCAAAACAGATGCCTCCGACACTGCTATGGGTGCAGTACTGATGCAGAATTCACACCCTATTGCTTTCTTCAATCAACCATTCTGCAAGAAACTTCAAAGATCCTCCACATACGTTCGCGAATTACACGCCATCACCTCTGCTGTTAAGAAATGGCACTAATATCTTTTAGGGCACCGATTCACCATCTTTACATACCATAAGAGCCTCAAGGATCTCCTCTCTCAGGTAATACAAACACCAGAACAACACACATACCTCTCCAAACTCCTCGGATATGATTACTCCATTCAATACAAAACAGGAAAAACTAACGTAGTCACTGATGCACTATCACGCGCTCCAGAAGGCCCAGGTACGCATCTCTCTTTCTCTATTCCGTACTTTCTTTTTCTTGATCACCTCTGTCAATCCCTCCAAAACAGCCAAACCTACCACCAACTTCTTCACCAAATACAGACTAACCCTTCATCACTCCCCAACCACAAATTACATGACAGACTCATACTATACACAAAAACCGCATATGGTTACCAAAGACCTTTTTGTACTCAGCTCTTAAAGGAATTCTATTCCACTCCTTTAGGGGGCCATATGGGAATCACCAAAACCTTAGCTCACATCAAACCCAACTTCTTTTGGGACGAACTTCGAAAGAGCGTACAAAACTTCATTAACCACTGCACAATTTGTCAACAAATCAAACACTCCACAAAAAAACCAGTAGACCTTCTCCATCCTCTCCCTATTCCCTCGGCTATATGGGAAGATTTATCCTTAGACTTTATCACCGGTTTACAAACCTCTCACGGTTTTTCGGTCATTCTAGTGGTTGTGGACAGCTTATCCAAAGGTGTTCATTTGGGTGCATTACCATCTCACTTTACAGCCTTCAAAGTAGCATCTATGTTTATGGACATGGTGTGCAAACATCACGGTTTTCCTAAAAGTTTGGTTTCTGATCGTGATCCCATTTTCATCAGTTGTTTTTGGCGCGAGTTGTTCAAATTATATGGCACGAAACTCAGAATGAGCACTGCCTATCACCGTGAAACAGATGGGCAGACTGAAGTTTTCAACAGAGTTCTAGAACAATACCTTCGTGCCTTTGTCCAAAAACATCCCCACCAATGGTTTTCATACCTCACACTTGCTGAATGGTTCTACAACACATCCGTTCACTCCTCCACAGGTTATTCTCCTTTTGAAATAACATTCGGTAAACCTCCTCCAACTATACCACACTATTTACTTGGCTCATCTCCCATTGAAGTAGTAGGTTCTCTCCTTACATCACGACAACTCCTCGTTACCAAACTTCAACACACCCTCTCCAAAGCACAAAACCGCATGAAACACTCGACTGATACCAAACGGCGTGATGTTTCATTTGCAATCCATAAGCGAACATGTTAGAAGACGAAACAATCAAGAAAATAAAAAAAAACTTTTTGGTCAACTTTGGAAGTGCATTTCCGAAACTGGTCAGGGAGGTGTTTTCGGAAATGCATTTCCGAAAACACATGCGACTCCATTTTTGCAGAAAACTCATTTCTTCCCCTAAATGCTTCAAAATCAAATTTTTTTCTATCTAAACAACCTAAGTGACTAATAGTAACTTAATCCTATATCATTATCCTAATTTATAACAACCCTAATATGAATTTCAATGCTACAATTTAAGTTTGTGAGAACTTACAATTTTGAGGCTTTGAATGTAGCTTTGAGTAGTCTTTGAAGGTTTTAGAGTAACTTTGTAGAGCAACTTTAGAGCAAGTTCGTGTAGTAGGAACCACAAATGGGAAAATTTTTGAAATTTTGAGTTTTAGGGTAAAATGGAATTGGGGGGGAGGTTGTTTTGTTTAAACAGCAGAACGCGCATTATTTCGGAAATGTATTTCCGAAAATTTTTTTTTACGTAAAAAAAATTGATTTTGGAAATGCATCTCCGAAATCAGTCTTTTTTTTCAACTTCGAAAATACATCTCCGAAATCAATCTTTTTTTCAAATATGGAAATACATTTCCGAAATAAATGGACAATTACGGAATTTCAACAAGGATAACAAAAAAAAGATGGATCAATAAAGAAAGGGTTATGCTAACGTGTGCCCTGAGGGCACATGTTAAGTATACTATAATTAGAAAAAGTTAAATGTAATTAAATGCAATAGAGTCATATTTAAAGTTTCAATACATTAAATGCACGCATTCTAAGAAAATGTTTCTATAAATATCTCATTAACTTGTGCCCTTGGGGCACATGTTAGCTTTTCCCATAAAGAAATTCTGATAACTAAAAAATTTAAAAGATGAATTGAGATATTCTCTAAAAAGATATTCATCATTTTACACAAGTTTTAGAAAAAATAAATTAAAGAAACTAGAAGTGGGTTAAATAAATAAATTTGAGGCAGGTGTAGTAGGCGCGTCTAGACACGTATTAGACTTAAGTAACCGCCATTTACCAGAACAACATAGCAGACGTTGCAGTAGCGCTAGCCATAAGATCATTACATCACATGAAAATTTTCACTTTCCCCTCACTTCAGTTCACTCTCTCTTCCAATATTCCACTATTTATTATCTAACTCACTCAATTCAATTCGTTTCGTTTCGCTTGATGATCCATTCTTCTTCAAATCAACAACCTAATTCGTCTCTTTTCTTCTCCATTTCTAACCCGAAATGTGGCACCGCTTGTCCTCTTCGAAACTCAAATTCAGTACTTGGGGTTTAGGGTTAGGGTTTCTTAAACGCTCGTTCTCAGCTGAATCGGGGAAGAGGTTCGCTGCGCTCTGGGGAAACGGCGATTACGGGAGATTAGGACTAGGCGATTTGAATTCTCAATGGACACCTGCCATTTGCACCTCCTTCCATGATCAAAACGTTAAAGCCATTGCTTGTGGCGGTGCTCATACCCTCTTCTTGACAGGTTCACACTTCCTTCTTCCATTATCCATTTCATTATTCTTCCGTTTTTTTTTTTTAATTTCATTTTTGTTGAGATCAAATAGTTCATTTCCAGCTTGATCATGTATCTGGTAGTTTAAGGTTTTAGATTTAGTGTATGTTTGGTTTGACTTTTGGAATAGCCAAAAGCAATTCTAGAAGTGTAGAATTGATTCTGGAAGTAAGCTAGAGGAAAAGGAAGACCTAGAAAAACTATAATAGAAGTTATTAAGAAAGATTTCGAGATTTGGGTAGAAACGTGATCATGGATAAAACATTGCGGTAGAAGTTGATCCATGTAGCTGACCCTACTTAGTGAGACTGGGATACGATTTAATAGTTGTTGCTGCATTATACTTAACTAAAAAAAATTTGTATTCTTCCATGGTAGTGTAATTTTGTGAGACTTAAATTGATTGATGACGAGTCTACCAATGTGGCAGTCTTTGAAATTGGTGATGAGTCTGATGACTGTTGAAGAGTCCCGTAATGTTTGAGTAGGGCTTACATTACAAATTGTCCTCCTTTCACAGACAATGGATGTGTTTATGCTACTGGTCTCAACGATTTTGGACAGCTTGGTATTTCGGAGAGTAAACAATACTCAGTTGTATGATTACTTTTCCTTTTTTACCCGTATATTGTCAAATAAACTGATGTAATTGTGTTATCTTGTTCTTTTGCGCTGATGTTCACGAGTGCCTACTTGTCAGCATTTTCTTGCTTTAAATGTTTTCTTCACATGTCCCTGTTTTTTCAGGTGCCACTTCAAGTTTTTGACCACGAGAAAAAAGTTGTGCAGATTTCTGCTGGCTATAATCATTCGAGTGCAGTAACAGGTCTGTTTTTACATTTTATGCCTACTGTTGTCTACATCCCAATAAGAATAGAATTGACCCACTAACTCTTATTTGAAGTTGTCCGACATTTTCTCCTTTAGAATAATTATTTTAAAGCTTAAGTTCTTTGAAGATAAAGGGTAATAAATAATTTGACAGTTAAGGAATCTTTTTTTGAACACACTGCATTTAGTTAATCTTAATCCTAGTAGTAGGTTTGCTAAGAAGCTATTTCAAAATCAAAACCATTTATCATTTCAATGTAAGATATCATCAATTTCTACTGTTAAGTAACTTGCAGTTGAATTATTGATAAACAATTTTACATGTGTGAGATTTGTATTCATGATTGATTATAATATCTGCTTTACAAGGACATTCCAGGAGATAAAATTCACACAGAGGTTTGAGTTCAATTTGTTTTGAACTAATACAGGATGTGGCATCTGATTCATATTGTTTTGACATGTATAAATTAGTTACTAGAGGCTGCCCAGTGCTTTTATTTTTTACTTATTCCTCGTAAAGCTGTTAGTATTATTTGGTAGTACATTTTCGCTGTGAATTCACGTACATTCTTTACCTTCTTGTTTTTAAACAGAATTTTTCTCTCTTCCTTTCTTTTTCACAGTGGATGGAGAACTATACATGTGGGGAAAGAATACAGCTGGGCAGCTTGGACTAGGAAAAAGTAAAAACCAGACCTTGTTTTGGCATTTAATAAGTTGAAGTTGAAAAGCTTTTTTCCCTGAACTGATATATTATATGATTTATAAAAGCGGATACCCTTAGTAATTAGAGTTTCTAAAGCTGGTAAGGTTGGCTGGTGGAAGCTACTTTGAGTATAATGTCGTTTTGCTGACATGTAGGGGCTCCCAACATAGTTCCTTTGCCAACTAAAGTGGAATACTTGGATGGAATCACCATTAAAATGACAGCTTTGGGTTCTGAGCACTCAGTGGCTATTAGTGGTATGCAATAAGCAATCACAAGTTTATTTCATATAAATTGGCGATATTAATTTATCTATTTTTTCCCTTTTATAATATTTTATTTTTTAAAAGATTGATTCTTTATATAGTTTTTCAGCTACAACTTACGTAGGGTTGGAGTGTTAATTAAGTTTGCATGTCAAAGATACTGAAGAGATGAGTATTACCGAAAATTGAAAAGATAACAAGGTGATTGGAGTCATAATCAACCCTGTTGGAAACTTTTTGCTACCAGTCCAGCATAGCAAAGCCCAAGCTTTCATCAAACAACTTTTAGAAACCTTAAACAGAAAATTGTTGGACCTAAATACTTGCTAGTTGAAACTGAATCCAATGAGAAGTGCAACCATGAAATGAATATTGTGGCTGGTGTCAATTACAAGTAACAATGAATTCAACACTGGTGGAACTAATTAGCGAGATAAGAGAAATCATCATTGGTATGATTCATGATAATGTTGGTAATGTTATGAATCAAAACCATTTTATTGCCCTGTTACTATGGTAAAAGAACATTGGCTAGATTGGGTCGCTGAACAATTCTAACAAAATGTATAAACTTAGGGACCAAACATAGAGAATGACACTAAAGAATGATATATCCCAATTTAAAATTTACCTGTTGAAAAAGAGAGAAGAGACTGAGTATTTGATATGGTTAGTTACAATTTGATAAGAAAGACAACACCAATCCCTAATAGGGAATCGGGTCAATTACTAGACTCCCAGTAGTAATCAAACAAATAAAAAACTTAATAGAAAATCGTGTAGAATAATTTTATGCTCATTATAAGATATGTAAACATAAGCTAACACAATTATTCCTCGTATGAAATAAATTTTCCTCTTCAGTTATGTGCATCATCCTCTACCTTTGATCATCTGACAGCAACTTAGAAATATCCTCAAAACATGAAGGTGATTAACATGAAAAAGGCGGTTGCGTTGTTTTTTGGCTCTCTTACCGTAAAATTAAAACCTTGTCACAATATGTAATATATAAGTGATATAAAATTGTAGATTATGCTTATTATGAATATGAAAGTTTAAAGTGATTTTGAAAGAAATCTTGCATATGAGGTTACTTAACTATTTCAAAATGTTTAATGTAATGAAGCAAACATTTTCACATTCTTTATACAATACTCAAGTCTTAGATCAGTGAAGAATGTACATGCTAGTGCTACATGAAAGTTCTGCCTATGCCAGGATTAAGCACTTCAAGCTAAACGAGCTTTTGTTTGAGGGCCTTGATAATGATAAAATGTATGAATTATACCAATTACCATGCACGGACCCTGTTGCTTAAACTTTTAGAATACAACGATATTTGAAAATGTGTATTCTCTTCATGATATCACTTCCTTTGAGTTTAATCCCACTTTTTTGGCCGAGTTGTTTGTAGCAAGCAAGCGCGCCTTCTGTTGTGCTCTAAGTATTTTTATGTTCTCTATTTTTTGTTACTATCTTTGCTAGATGGAGGAGAGGCCTTTAGTTGGGGAATGGGAGTGTCTGGTAGACTTGGTCATGGCCATGAGTCAAGCATACTAGGATTCTTCAAAAGTAACAGGTTTTCCCCTTCTTTTCTTTTACAATTTTTAGCGGCATTGATCTGTATTGAAGTTCTATTATTACACTTTACCCTATATGATTTGTTTCCAAAATAGAAGCATGGTCCTGGATAGCACATTATGGCGAAAGTTGATCCATGTAGCCGACCCTACTTAGTGGGATAATACTTGGTGGTGGTTGTTTTTTTGTAATTAGTATATTATCGGAACATATTGTAATAAAACCAGTTTTTCTTTTCGTCTTTCATTCTCCAAGATCAAGTGAGCATCCATTTTTCAACCTTTTCTGTTATCCTGCACTCATTCAAGTTTAGAGAGCTTTTAAAATTACAGCTAGTATATTTCATTATTGCAAAGTAAAGCCCAAACCGTAGCACCCTCTTCGATATAGTTCAATTTGGAAAAAAAATATGTTGAACCTTGGAGTTGCCTATAAAGTGGTTTCCATTGTATCATCTTATGAAGATCTCATCTATACATTCAAGGTTAACATTTGAGACAAATCGGTTGACTGTAAACAAGATATAGCCCCAAGCATACGGTTATATCAATGTAGTAAAAATGATCGTTCCACTGGGGACTATTTAGATTACCAATTTTCAAGTATCCGATGATTAGTTAAAACTATGTTTTGATTGACTTAGGATAACGCTTATATGTCTATGACTAGTCATGCAAACCTATATTTCCATATGTTATGAGAACTTTTCAGAGTATATGATGGTATCTTGAACCAATGAATCCTCTACTTTCATTGGTTGATCCATTTGTTCAAGACCCTTTAAGAAAAGCTATCTTTTAGAAACACAACTTTCTCAGTTGAACCACCACTATTTTCATGTTTTAGTTCAACCGTCTGACTTTTTAGCTCAGATATCGGTCCTCACCTTTCAGTGTATCAGCCGATATACAATAATGTTGTTTTCAAAATCTGAACTTTCTCTGGTGAACCACCACTATTTTCATATTTTTCAATTTATATGGATCTATAATAATGTACCTTTCGATATCATGCAGTGAATACACCCCAAGGCTTATAAAGGATCTTGAAGGAATCAAGGTGTGCTGTTAAGTTTACTTCCTTGTTTCTTAGATAAGATTGATAAATTTTCTTCAAATTTGTTATTTACCATGTTTTTTGGCTACATTCTTGAAATATTTGTAGGTAAAAAATGTAGCTGCTGGGATGCTGACCTCGGCTTGTACTGATGGTAACTGAATTTAATTATATCCTTAATTCTTTCTTCTAATTTCTCGTTTATTACCTTGGTTGTACTCTGCATTTTGAATTAAGCTTTAGTTTTAGCTCTTCGTTCATGTAAATCTTGCAGAAAATGGTTCTGTATATATATTTGGAGAGAAAGGGGTTGACAAATTGGTACGTGCAATCAGTATTTTTTTACCGCTTCTATGCTACAACTTGTAATGACAGATATTTTTTTCAATCAACATATTCAGCTCTTGAAGGAGATGAGCAATGCAACAAAACCATCATTAATCAGGGAACTTCCATATGCTGAAGAGGTTGCTTGTGGTGGCTATCATACCTGTGTCTTGACAAGTAATCATCAGCTTCTGAACTTAAACATATGTTGATTTGTGATAATTTGTTTACCGCTTCATTCTATTTAGTGTTTTTTGTATAGATTTTGGTGAGCTTTATACTTGGGGTTCAAATGAAAATGGTTGCCTTGGCATAGGGTATCCTTTTTATTCTTAGAACTTGTTACTCGATCTTTTTCATTTTCTACATTTCCATTCCCTATTATTTCATGCTATTAAGTGTTTTGATTCTTTAAATCATTTTTACCTAGGTCCTCATATGCTATTCATCTGCCTGAAAAGGTTCAAGGGCCATTTTTGGAGTCTTCTGTCGTTCAGGTTTCTTGTGGTTGGAAGCATACAGCAGCCATTTCTGGTAAGTTCTTCTTTTTGCATAAAATATATAAAGAAGTACCTTACTGCTGAGTACTTTTTCTTATTAAATTCATGTACAGGCATGCATTTCTTTTTTCTTTTTATCATAAGAAATTACAAGAATATTGGTATTGAATATGTATCTGATAGATTTGATGCTTTAGAGTTATTAAGTGAAGCCTAGGAATTCAATACGATAATAATAAAAGAAAGTTTCATTTACGAGAATAATGAAGAACTTAGCGGAATGGCAGTATAGGAACTAGTAAGATGTAGCATGCATGTCATGTGTTGTAAAATAGTCATGCTGGCTAGTTTCTAAAAGGAATTTGATGATTTATAAAATAATTGAGGTAGACGAGTGAAAGAATGTATCTTTATCTTTCAAGAAATGATTGTGAACTGATTTCAAAGGCTAACAGTAAGAGTGTCATTCATGACAAGGTATTAAAGAGTGAAATATAAAATAAAATAAAAAAACAGTGCTTTCTCAGAATAGAAAGAGATTGGCATTCCTTGGATCAGCTGATCAGCATGAGAAATGTTACAGGAGAGAGAGTGCATATTTGCCAGGAGACATTGAACACTTAAATTCCCCATAAAATTCAATCATGCTGGTTGAAGTCACATTAAAAGACTTGAAATATTATGATGTATATCTATAGTCCTTTGTTTGTGAAACTGGGACTGCTAAAGTATCTGTGCCCTGTATCCAGTTCACTTCCTATATCTTTGGATTAAGAGTTAAGACCTTTTTATTTCCAACCTCTTTTCTAGAATTTTTTTTTCAATTGTCTTATACATACAGCCAATGAGCGATTCTACTGACAGCCACGGAACATGTCTGAAGAGTTGGGTGCTATATATTCAAGTTATACTGCTTCTTAGACTTGTCCATTAGGCAGATATCTAATTGAATTTCTTTAGGAATGAGGAAATTAGGACTTCAACTTAGTTAATAGGTTTCTTGTCTCTTGAGAATTTCAACCTTTTATTTGTTTCCAGTATTTGTTGGTGGTTTACTTAGTTAGTGTTTGTTTTAAAGATTAAAATATGCTTTTCCCTGCGTGTAAACTGGCATAGCCTTCACGTATTTCTGCATAAAGCTGCAGGCTTTGCATGGATATAAACTCACCTTTTTCGATTATTCCTTGATGTTTTTTTTATTAATATTAATTGCTTTAGTTTTTAACCTTTTCTCACTTTTAAAGAAAATATTTATACTTTATACTGTATTAGTGGTAGTTGTGAAATGAAAGGATTTTATTGCTGTGGTGTTTACTGAATTTTTTCATCGACTTTCAGGGGGAAGAGTCTTCACATGGGGTTGGGGAGGTTCTAATGGAACTTTCTCTGATGATGGACATTCTTCAGGTGGACAATTGGTATGCCTCTGCATATTATTTATGCCTTAGTGTATTTTTTTAAAATGTTTATCAAAAGAAAGTTATCACAATGGTTGGGGTGTAAAATTCTATGGCAAGTCCTCTGACAAGAGAGCCAAAAAAGTTATTTAGAGTAGCAAGGCATTTTAGAATTAATCACAAATTTCAAATAAATTACCCACCCATACACTTAAAAACTTTCTTCATATTAATTTAAGACTCAAATTTCCTTGGCTTCCGAAAACAAATTTTAAAAAAAATATAGGAAAATATTTGACATTTTTTGAAAAAATAATTTTATATAAAACTATAAAATAGTGTTTATTATTACTTTATTTTTAATTTTTAAAATACTATAACAACATAAAAGATATTTGGGTTATTTGGAAAATTTATGTAAGTCCTCCAAAACTCTCCTTCAATACAAATTTTGAGTTCTTCCAAATTAGGGTGTTTTTGATGTTAGGAAGAAAAAAAAAACCTCCCAACCAAAATCTTTTTATTCTTTTCACTTAATCCTTCCTATTTTTCAAAGCCCTCCCCTCCCTTTCCCTCCAAACTTCCAAACAAAGCCTTAGGAGAGTCTGATTAGTGGGCAGGTAAATTACCTAAATGGATTTGATTAGTTTCTTGCCTTAGATTTTGCAAAGTATCAATTCCTTGCACTGCTCTATGAATGAAGTTTCTGATTTCAACTCAGGGTCATGGAAGTGATGTGGATTGTATAAGTCCTTCAAGAGTTTGCTTTGCAGATGATGTGAAAGCATTGCAAGTTTCATGTGGTTTCAATCATACAGGTGCTATATTTGAGTATGCATAGGTCTGGCTACTCCGGGAATACATAATTATCTGCGGGAATACATAATTATCTGTAACTTATAAAAGGAAATCAGAAAATAAAAGTAATTCACACACCCCATGTATCATCTATAGATAACTTAATTGAGGGTGAGGTATATATATTATCCTTTGTTGTATTTTATTATCATTCTTTTCACAGGAATACAAAACCACAAATATGTGCCAAATAAAACTTCCTTGATGTACAAAACTTATGTAAAGAAAAATGCTTCAGATAAGAAGTTTATGCGAGTAATGCTATAAAGAAAAGATATATTTTGTTTTTGTTATTCTTATGGCTAAAATGAGTTATGGAACTCCCCTTAATATATGAATTAAGGTAAATGCTTATGTCATTTGATATGTTCTTAATGAAAAGTTAGTGATGCAATCATGTAAGACTATCATCTAAGTTGTCACCCTACAGGACATGATTCTTTTGTAGCATCATAGTTGAAAAAGATTCCCATTCTCTATTGGTATATAGTGTTTGTGTGTGGATATTCTCATTTTGCAATACGCCAATGAATGCATTGTTTCCATCAAGCATGGTGCATATGGGAATTGGAATCCTAGCGATGTGGTAGGGCAACATTACTTGTAGTTCATTTTTATGTTTGGATAGTTACTAGCAAGATGTAGGGAAGGATTAAATTGTATGACAGCACTCAGAAAAGACCATCACCCTGTTTTTTCGCATCATCGCATCAGCTTCTACTACTACTACTTCACAGGAAATTGCATTTTGGACATTCATTGCAGTGGTCCTGTAATTCAAGTCTGTTTAGACTAGTTAGCGTCCTTGTAAGTATGTAATAAATTACTTGAAATTTTAAAATTAAATCTGACAATATGATTTTTGTGTAGTGACAAAGCTAAAATATCTTTGGATTCCATTGTATGATATGCATACATCTTCCTCATAAGGGGAAGGCACGTAATAAATGTCTGCGCTGATAAGTCATAACATCGAGGCATTACTTTCCTGTTAAGTTTTGGCTATAGAATTAAGAGTTGATATCAATGTTGTCGTTCAGTCATCAAACCGGTGAAGATATTAGGTTATTAGATTATTGGTCGAATCAATGGGTCACCGATCGAATTGTATGTATATAAATCAGATTAAATCAGATAACTCAATTGAATAAATCGGTATCTATGGCAAAATTATGTATTTTTTAAATCGGTCGAAACAAATGATTTGATGTATAAAAAATATAAGTAACACCCACAGAATTTAAAATTATCAAAATATCACAATTTTAGAGATTATTTTTTAAATTTAAATTCTAAGTATAATTATCATTCGCAACAAAATAATACAAAATATAAATTTAAATAAATTTTGAACGAGACTTAATTGCAAACAAAAAAAGTTTTTTTAAAATAAATTTTGAGTAAAGTTTAATTATATTTATTTTTTTTAAAAATTATCTAAACAACATCGTTTTGTTCAAGAAAAAAATCATGCATTTGACCCGTTGATTTTTTAAAACCGTCGGCTCATCAGTTTTTGGTGGTTCCCACCGGTTCAATAACATACTTGATTCAACAATCATACCAAATCAATGCTCCTACGATTACTCATTTGACCGATCGGTTCGATCTGATTTTTAAAACAGTGGTTGGCCTATAGTAAATCACATTACTACCAAAATGCATTGATGATACTAAAATCACCAACAAACTCCCCCCATTTTAGTATAATCCTTGATTTACTTTACAGGTATAACGATCAAACAAATGCATAGAAGAAAATGTCTTACGATTGAATTTTCATCTTAGTACAAATACACATTCCAAATATTCAAAAATCGGGGTGTCATAATGATTGAACCCGTCAATCCATTTAAATATCTAAAGATATAGTACACATATGTTTCTTACAATACTCTACTATTCATACTTTACACTTTACAAGCCATGTGTCCTTATCCATTAATAAGCATATAGGAAGCCAAGTCCAAGCTTCTTGAAGCGGCAAAACTTCATGCTCACATAGGTGATCCTTTTAATCTTGCACCTGCATTAACAATTTTTCAAAAGAACCATTAAGAAGATATACTTCAACCTAGCCATCACTTGCAGGTCTGAGCACATACCTTGGGAAGATAAACACAATTGCTCCAATCTTTAACTATGATCTTTCCACATTGAATTCTGCTTCTAACGTTGTATTAGAAGGGAATTGGGTATACCATAACTAATATATTTAAATGGACTTTAATCCCATCCCAATTACCGAATTTTTCACTAAGTCTCTAGCTAACCCCTTCGTCAAGCGGTCAGCTAAGTTTTGTTGTGACCGAACAAACTCAATAGATATCACCCCATTCATGATTAATTCCCTAATCATACTATGTCTAATACCCAAATGTTTAGACTTTCCATTGTATATTTGACTATATGCTTTAGCCAGTGTGGCACTACTATCACAACGGATAGAAATTGGTGATATCGGTTTAGGCCATATCGGAATCTCATATACCAAGTTCCTTAGCCATTCTGCTTCTTTACCAGCAGCAGCTAATGCTACAAACTCAGATTCCATTGTGGAACTAGTTATACATGTTTGCTTCGTGGAAGCCCATGAGATGGCACCTCCCCCAAGAAAAAACACCCATCCACTTGTAGAGGATGAATCTTCAACATTATTTATCCAACTAGCATCCGAATAACCCTCTAACACCGAAGGAAATCCCATATATGACAATCCATAATTCATAGTACCCTTCAAGTACTTGAATACCCTAGTTATCGCATGCCAATGATGTCTACTAGGATTACTAGTAAATCTACTCAACTTTCCAACCGCATAAGCAATATCCGGTCTATTACTAATCATAGCATACATCAAAGAGCCTATAGCTCTTGAGTATTCGAGTTAATCCACAGGTTTACTTGTATTTGGCATAAGCTTTTCTCCCGGATCCATGGGAGTACTTACTGGAGAACAATGTTCATAATTGAACTTCTTGAGTATTTTCTCAATGTAATGAGATTGCGTAATTACAATCCCCTTATTCTCCCGTTTAATCTTAATACCAAGAATAACGTCTGCTTCTCCCATATCCTTCATGGAGAACTTTGATGACAAGAAATTCTTTGTTTTATCAACTTGATTTTGGTCGGTGCCAAAGATCAACATGTCATCAACATATAGACAAATGAAAACTCCTTTACCGGATGTATCGAATTTGCTATATACACATTTGTCAGCTTGGTTTAGAATGAAACCATTAGACAAAACAACCTCATCAAACTTTTGATGCCACTGCTTCGGAGCTTGTTTCAGCCCATACAACGACTTAACTAGTTTACACACTTTGTGCTCATTACCAGGCATTACAAATCCTTCAGGTTGCTTCATATACACTTCTTCTTCCAAATCACCATTCAGAAATGCTGTTTTGACATCCATTTGATGGATCACTAGATTATGAATAGCCACCAAGGCAATCAACAATCTAATAGTAGTGATACGGGCAACTGGAGCATAGGTATCGAAATAATCAATCCCTTCTTTTTGTCTGAAGCCTTGGATAACTAATCTAGCTTTAAACTTGTCAATTGTACCATCGACTTTCATCTTCCTTTTGAAGATCCATTTGCAACCCAATGGTTTGCAACCTGGTGGTAAATCAGATAATACCCAAGTATTATTTTCCATGATAGAACCTTTTGGTTAAGTAACATTTTCAATTTTTTTAATATAATTGACATTTTTTGTAAAATTATTTTTATTAATATTTTAAAGATAAATAATTTTTTTAACTTAATAACAATTTTGGTTTAATATAATTCTTTTATTCCAAAACTATAATTGACATTTTTTTCTTTCTATTTTCGCACCTTAACTAATATTGTCTTGTATGTCACTTTATAACTTTTATGTATTAAAAAATATAATTAATTTTTTTTGTAAAATTACTTTTATTAAAATTTTAAAGATAAATAATTTTTTAACTTAATAACAATTTTAATCCTCTTATATACAAAATTAATTCTCTTATTTTAAATTAAAATATTTTTAATCTTATTTTATTTTTTCAATTTAAAATTAACGAACACTTCATTAATTTTAAGTGAAAAAATATGAGTGAGAAGATTTATCAAGTAATACCTATTTATTTCCATAATGAAAAATACTGCTTGTATCTTATTGAACCCAAAGGGGAATATATATATATATATATATATATATATATATATATATATATATATATATATATATATATATATATATATATATATATATATATATATATATATATGTATAAAAAGTAATTGACAGTAAGTCCTTAATATTAGAAGGACAGTTACAGAAAACTAAAAATATCTAAATAAAGAAAATAGGCTAGGCCGATAATAGGATCTTACAGGCTAGCCTATATAGGCTCAGACCAGGCCACATATTATTTTTAAATAGAAAAGGCCTAGGCTTCTTTATAAGCCTGTTTAGTTAAAAAAGCTAGGCCTCAGGCCCTTAAAAAAGTCTTCTAAGCCTATCAGGCCGACCTATTTAAATAAATATGAATACTTTTTTATGATCATTATGTTATGTTTTGTACTTTGAATTAAAATACATAAATAAAACTTAATTGGTTATCTTGAAGAACTTGTGAAAATAAGATGAAAACACCATATGAACATTGTTTTTGTAAGTTTTCTTAAACAAATAATCTCCTAGAACTTATGCTAATAGGTAAGTTAAAGTAAGTTAGTCTATTTAAACATAATTTTAATTGCTTATTTACATATGTCTAAAACAAATAGGCTTTTATGTAGGCTAACAGGCTAACCAGACCTTCGAAAAGGCCAGACTCAAGCCTAAAAAATAAGCCTACGACAGACTACAGACCAGGCTTAGGCTTCGATTTTTTTGACAGGTCAGGCTTAAGCTTGGCAAAGTCTAGCTCGGCCCAGCCTATTTCCAACCCTTGTTGTATGTGTGAGACACCCCCACAAGCTGGACTATGGAGGTTCAGTAGTCCTAGCTTGGAAATATGTGAGTCAAACGTCGGTCTGTAAAGAGGCTTCGTGAGAAAATCCTCTAGCTGCGTGCGAGTATGTATAGGAAACAACTTGATGAGGCCGTATTCGATCTATTTGCGAGTGACGTGGCAGTCAATCTCGATGTGTTTGGATCTTTCATGAAAGGATGGATTATGTGCAAGGTAGATTGCGGAGTTGTTGTCGCAGTAGATTGAAGTAGGCTGATTGAAGTTGTGATTCAGATCTTTAAACAAGTAATGGAGCCATTGAACTTCGCAAACAAGGCTGGCTAAGGCACGGTACTTAGCTTCTGAGCTACTCTGAGATACAGTGGTATGCTTTTTGGATTTCCAATATATCAGAGATGAGCCTAAGAAAACAGCATAGCCAGTGACAGATTTACGGGTTAGAGGGCAAGCAACCCAATCTAAATTTGCAAAACCAGATAATAATAAGTTAGAATTGGCAGCATAGAATAAACTAGTGGCAAGGGCTATTTTTAAATACTGTAAAATCCTAATAGCGGCTTTAAAGTGAACAATTTTAGGATTAGAAATGTATTGACTAAGTTGCTGCACAGCAAAGGCGATGTCAGCTTTAGTTGTGGTTAAATATAAAAGTCTTCCAATAAGTCTTCGATATTGAGACTCATCCTCGAAGGGAGGGGAGTCAGCACAATCAAGTTTAATGGAAAGGTCATAGGGAGTATTAGAAGGCTTGGTAGCAAGTTGACCAGCATCATCCAAAAGTTCTAAGGTATATTTTCTTTGATTGATCAAAATACCTTTGGAAAAGTGAGCAACTTCTAATCCAAGAAAGAATCTAAGATTCCCTAAGACCTTTATTTTAAACTTATTATGAAGAAAGGTTTTAACAAATCGAATTTCAGAAAGGTCATTGTCGGCAAGAACAATATCATCAACGTATATAAGCAAAGCAGTAAATGAAGAATCATTATTTTTAGTGAATAGGTAGTAGTCATCAGTAGAAGGTTTATACCCAATGCTAATCAAGGAATCAGAAAGTTTGGCATACCATTGTCTTCTTGCTTGTTTGAGTCCATAAATGGGCTTTTGAAGCTTACAGACTTTCGTTGTAATAGTGTTAGAGTGAGGCAGATTTAAACCTTTAGGCAAAGACATATAAACCTCTCCATGAAGGTCACCATGCAAAAAAGCATTATTAACGTCTAATTATTCTAAATACCAACCTTTGATAGAAGCTAAAGCAAGAAGAAATCTTACCGTGGTGAGCTTGACAACCGGGGAAAATGTATCAAAATAATCTATACCTTCAACTTGTGTGTAGCCTTTGGCAACGGGACGAGCTTTGTATCACTCGATTGAACCATCTACATTGTACTTAATTTTATAAATCCATTTACAAGCTATAGGTGATTTATTAGCAGGCAAATCAACAACAGTCCAAGTGTTGGTGGAAATTAAGGCATCTAACTCAGGTTGCATAGCCTTGTTCCAACAATCCATTTTACTAACCTGAGTGTAAGTTGTCGGTTCAGTGATAGAGGAAATAGAAAGACATAAATTTTTATAAGTACATGAACAATTATCATATGTTAAAACAGAGGATAAGGGAAAGGGAGTGTCAAGAGAGATATGGTTAGTGGTGGGAGGGTTATGGAGGAGATTACAGTGGTAGTCATTTAAGTATCTAGGAGGACGACTAATCCTAGTGGAGGCTCTTAGAGGGGGGAAGTTAAGGTGCGGGTGGATTATGTGTATTGTTGGGAGGGGGAAGAGGTGAGGGAGGGTTGTGGGGAGGAGATGGGGGAGGGATGGTGGAGGCTCTGTAGGTATGAGGTGAGTGAGGGGTTCTAGATCAGGTAATGTAGAATCAATGGTGAGGGTAGTGGAGTTATTAGGTGGATTATGGGTAGGATGAAAGGGAAACATTGTCTCATAGAAAACAACATTCCTAGAAATAATGAAATTATGTAAAAGCAAATCATAAAGAAAATATCCTTTAGTACTGTTTCTATAGCCTAAGAAAATAGTTTTGTTAGCACGATGAACATGAATAGTAGAAGCATAAGCAAGGCATCCAAAAGTTTTAAGGTGCAATAAAGTGGGATCTTTCTTAAAAAGGAGTTGAAATGGGGATTTATTTTTCAATAAAGGGGAAGGGATTCTATTTATTAAATGCATAACATGTTGAATGGAAAAATTCCAAAAATTATGGGGAAGGTTTGCTTGAAAGGAAAGAGTCCGAGCAACATTTAAAATATGTTGGTGTTTCCTTTCAACCAAACCATTCTGTTGGGGGCGTTCAACACAAGATCGTTGATGAATGATTCCTTTGGTATTGAAAAAATCATGCATCAGAAATTCAGGCCCATTATCACTTCTAAGACATTTTAATGTAGTAGAAAACTGATTTTCTATAAAGGAGACAAAGGTGGAAAGATGGCGACGTGTTTTGCCTTTAGGTTTCATTAAAATAACCCAAGTAAAGCGGCTGTAATCATTAACAAGGGTCAGAAAAAATTTGTGGCCAACGATGGAGGGGACAGAATAGGGTCCCCAAATATCAGCGTGGACCAGGTCAAACATGTGAAGGGAAGTACTATTACTAATAGGATAAGATAAACTCCTTTGCTTAGAGAAATGACAAACATCACAAGGAGCTGTTTTATTATATGTAATGAAAGGAAATTGAACAGAGAGAAGTTTGGATACAGAATCTGATAGATGGCCTAATCAAGGTGCCATAAATTGGTATTATTCCCTAAGGTAGAAACATTATGTAAACTAGAAGAAGGAAAGATGTTACGAAATGCAGGTTGGGCAAATAGCACATATAAGTCTCCGTAACGGTTAGCTAAACCAATCGTCTTCTGGGACGAATTCTGCAAAATAAAACATTTATCAATGTGAAAATTCAAGAAACTATCAACAATGGACGTTAATTGAGTCACAAAGATTAAATTAACAGTAAAACAAGGAATGTAGTAGACATTTACAAGCGTGATGGAAGGAGAAAGGATAATTGTGCCAGAAATAGTAGCTGTTGTAGTTTGCCCATTAGGCATTTTTAGGATAAAAGGAGCAATGGTTTCATAAATAGGAAAATTGGAGAACAAATAAGTTACATGGTAAGTGGCACCAATATCAAGTATCCAAGGAATTAGATTCTTACCCATAGGTGTAGAAATTGCATTGACATTACCATTGGAAGAAAAGACAGAGTGGACGTCGGAGGTTTGAGCCGGAGTAGGAGGCGCAGTATCGGCGGTGAGATGTTATTGAAGAAGAGTCAGGAGTTGATTGTATTGCTCTTGAATGTTGAGATTAGAGGTATCCGTTGTGGTGGACGGAGTGGTCGAAGAAGCTTCTCCAACAGTGGAATGAACAAATGGGTTTTTGGGGCGGTGTTGGAAACCGGGAGGATAATCGTGTTTAACAAAGCAACTCTCGATGGTGTGATTTGTGCGGCCACAGTGGGTGCAAATGTGAGTGGATGATGGATTGGTACCACGACCACCGTAGTTTTGAGAGCGACCTCTGCCTCGGAAAAAAGACAGTTGAGAACCACGACCAATGCCATTAGTGTTTTGTTGCGGTTAAAGATTGGAGGAAAGGGTTTGATTCTCAGGAACAGAGTGTGGAAGAGGGTAGAGTAAGCTTGTCTTGATCACGGAACGTGCGAAGGTCGGTGACGGCGCCGCAGGTGCAGGGAATGGCGCAGGTGCAATCTCTAGTAGGTCGATAAGTGCCGATTTGTTCCCAAATTGAGGTCAGATGAGTGAAGTAGGTGAAAACATAGAGCGATACTTGTTGAAGATGAACAAGATCGTGTTGAAAATCAGAGAGATGGAAAATGTCACCTTCAGAGAATCGATTTCGCAAATTATCCCAAACTGTGGATGCATTGTCGAACCAGAGAATCGATTGCGCAACATTTTCGGAGACAACGCGTTGAATCCAAGAAAGCACAAGGTTATTGCAACGAACCCATGGATCATTGATAATGCTGTTGGCGGCAGGTTTATGAAAAGTGCCATCAATGAAACACAACTTGTTCCTGGAGATGAGGGTCACCTTCATGGATCGGACACAAGATAAGTAATTCTTGCTGTCAAGAGGAGGAGAAACGAGGATTAAGGTAGGGTTTTCGTTGGGATGGATGTAGTGGGGGTTAGATGGATTGGTAGCGAAATCGGCATAAGCTTGTTCCGCCATGGAAAGGGATTTGGGAATAAGGTTTCTTTGTGTGGTAAAAAAGGAGGATAGTGAGAAAAACGAAAAGGAATCGTTAAAAAAAGCAAGATTTTGGTGAAGATTCTATATGATTACAAGAGATAAGATAGAGAAATTTGTAGGTGGCGAATGAGAAATAAAGCCATGTAGAAAAGAGATGATGAAAATGAAAAGAGATATTTTTATCTATGATACCATATCAAGTAATACCTATTTATTTCCATAATGAAAAATATTGCTTGTATCTTATTGAACCCAAAGGGAAAACAATATATATACAAAGTAATTGACAGTAAGTCCTTAATATTAGAAGGACAGTTACAGAAAACTAAAAATATCTAAATAAAGAAAATAATAATGACTAGAAAATATGTTGTGTGTGTGAGAAGATTGAAAGTGTTTGAATTTAAAATAAAAAAATTAATCAAGCGAATTAGGTTACATTGAGAAATTAAAAATGAGCCAAAATAAATAAATAAATATTTAAGATATAGTTAAAATTAAGATTTTATTGATATTGTAAAATACTTCCAGGTATGGGTATACTCTGAAACTAATTCTTTATCCTAATGGCGTTTGTGTTTGGGTGGGGATGGAAGCACCAAAATGTTAATGGATGAAAGGTTGTGAAATGTTGGGTATTGAAGAGACATTGAGACCATATATTAGTTTAAGGCAATTTCTTAATCTACCTCTTGATACTTTTAGTATCTAGTGCAATTTCATTTATGCTCGTTATTTTCGGAGATACATATTAAGAAGTACTTTTTTTTCTCCAAAAATTAGTTTTTTTATTCCGAAACTACATATATGGAAGTATTTTAAACTGAATAACATTGAGAAAAACTTCATAATGATAGGGTTTGCATTGACTTGGCGTGATAGGGGTTTTCAGAAACCTTTTTTCCGCTCCGCGCCACATAGAAATCTTAATGATCGCATTATGTGTATTGGGTGGCTTGTAAAATCAAGTCATTTTGTACAAGTTTACTTGAAATTGGGATACCCCATACCACCTACATCACAAGAATGGACGGCTCATCATACCGCAAAAGCCAAAACGTGGCCGGATCTTTTTGTTGAAAGGATGCACGAATTCGAAAGATTGAACAGCATCGAAAAGAAATCGAATGCGGAAAAGTCCATGATGGAACCACCAATAGATTTAGCCGACGACACTTGTTTTGATTCGTTTTGAATTTTGGAAGTGTAATATACTCACTTTTTAACATTGCAATATAATCAATTTCTAACATTGCAATATACTCAATTTTCCTTATTATTGTGTTCTGCTAAAAAATATAACAGGGAAAGTTCTGGATATGTATCTACGAAAGTTTCTTAAGTTGCAATACCAGGGTATTTTTTGTAGATAAACATATGGAACCAATATATCTGAGTTCTTTCCGTGGATATAGCTACGGAAAGTTGTGTGACAGAAAATAGGTAGTCCATATTCGCCTAGGTTTTCTATAAATTTGGAGTTTCTTATGTTTTCTTTCACACAAATACAAAAATGCCTTGTTGTGAAAAACGATGGCGAAATCACAAAGTATAATAGGGAACACAATGGGAAGCAAGAAAAACAACAAGAATTGGTTATAACAATTATTCTTTACTTTCTCTTTCAATCAAGATTACAAGTGTTACAAGAATAACAAAATAACCCTCTCACCCTAAATTAGGATTTGTAGTATGCAATGATGAGAGAATGGTATGCTATTTATAATAAACCTAACATACTAAACTAATGAAATTTTTCACAAATACCCATTACAAGCTAACCTAGGGTACAAGCTAACTTAAACAATTGGACATGACAAACAGACCCAATTCGAAATACTAACAACCTTAGCATTTCGACACCCACTTACTAGAACATACTTCGACTATAGTATGTAGGTCTTCTTCAACAACTTGCGAACAAGCTTTATTCTCATGCATATTTTCTATCGAACCAAAAGCTACCCTTCGAACTAATAGAGTTCGATCCAATTCTCACAAATCTCCACCATGAAACAAACTCTATAACATCAAAGACCAAACTAACTTTCTTCATGCAGCTTTATCAATTGCATAGTGAAAAAACTTGTAACTCGACAAGGTATTGGTAATCATATCAGCAGCATTATGATCTGTCGAAACCTTTAGCACTTGGACTTCCCCGTGCTTGATTACTCCTCTGACGAAATGCAACCTCACATCGATGTGCTTGGTTTGCTCGCTTAGTTCTTAGACAGGTGTATAGCACTTTGACTATCACATTTAACAGTGATACCTTGTCCTTGAAATTCCAGCTCCTTCGCAAAGCCTTCAAGCCACAATGTTTTTTTCACTACTTCAGTTAGGGAAATGTACTCCAGCTCAGTGGTTGATAAAGCAACAACCTTTTGAAGTGTTGCTTTCCAACTAATTGTTGTGCCAAACATAGTGAAAACATATCCAGAAATAGATTTTTTGGAATCCATACAACCTGCATTATCGGAGTCGATATATCCTTTGATTACTGCATTACTATCTTCACCCAAGGCTCCACCATAAATTAAGACTTTGTTTAGAGATCCATTTATGTACCTTAGAATCCACTTCAATACTTGCCAGTGAGCATTTCCAAGATTCACCATGTACATGCTTATAAGACATACTGCATATGCTATATCAGGTCTTGTGCAGACCACAACATACATCAAAGAACCTACTGTATTAGCATATGGAAGACTATTCATGTTAGCTCTTTTGACATCAGTCAGTATTAGAACACTGATCAATACTCAGCTTGAATTGAGGGTTAGTCAGAGTCACAACAGGCTTTGAATTCAACATACCAAACTTGTCGAGAATCTCCCGTATGTATGCCTCTTGAGTTAATCATAACTTCGACTGCTTTCTATCTCTTCGGATGTAATCCCAAGAATCCTGGATGCTGCTCCCAGATCCTTCATATCGAACTCCTTATTGAGTTCAACCTCACCCTCATTACAAATTTAACATTGCTGCTTGCTATGAAAATATCATCCACATAAAGCAACAAAATAACCAATGAATTACCAGCTCAAAATCAGAAGTAAACACAGTGGTCGAACTATATTCTAACTAAACTTATGCGTGCCATGAACTTGTCGAATCTCCTATTCAACTGTCAAGGAGATTATTTCAGTCTATAAAATGATCTGTTTAGTTTTCACATAATCTTCCTTTCCCTTTTCGACATACCCCTCAGGTTGCCTCATCAAGATCGTTTCATCTAGATCATCATACAAGAACGCAGTCTTCACATCCATTTGTTCCTTTTTAAGATTGACCTGTGCCACCATGGAAAGCAACATTCATATAGTGCTTCACAATAGGGAAGAACACATCATTGAAGTCGACACCTTCTTTCTGAGTGAAACCCCTTGCAACCAACCTTGCCTTGTATCTCTTCGATGCCACTTCTTCGATTCCTTCCTGAACTTTGAAAATCTATTTACAGCTGCTAACCTTGATCCAGGATGTAAGTTTAAGAGTGCGCCTAATACGGGAGGTGAATTAGGACTTTGAAAAATTATCTGGTTTTAGTGATGGAGGATATTATTTTTCTGGTTTATAAGTTTTAGTGAGATCATAAACGAGTATACTCACGCATAAAATCTTTTTTTGATAGACTCGAGTAGACTCGCATAAACTCGTATAGACTCGCGAGTCTATCAAGAGTTTATGAGTTTATAAGTTTTTTTTTAATTTTGTTTTTCAACCAAAAAAAGCCCAAATTCCCCCAAAATAATTATTTTATTTTTAAAAAAAATTATTATTTTGTTTTGCTTGAACGAGAATTAAAAACTCTCTTTCCTAGTCTTTTGTAAAGGATTTCTATAGAGATATGAATTTAAATTAAAGAGGTTTGCAATTCGTGTTCAAAGCTTAACTTGTAGCTCCTCTGATCATGAACTGACTTGAAGCACCCTTGAAATAGTAATGAATTATTATTTGTTTGTTTATAGACTTGATTTTTTTTATTAAACAATGAGTTGAATTATTATTTACTTTGCAAGTTCAATCAAAGAGAAGAAAGATGTTGCATAAGAAAAGATAAATAACTTGGTTTATGTCATATCCATTTTGAAGTTGAAAAGTAGAAAAGGAAAGACAAAGAGTGTTGCTCTTTCATTTGAAGATATTCATTCAGATGATGAATGGATAATTGAAGATCCTAATGAAGAAAATATGCAAACTGAAGTTAAAGTTGAGCAAGATGATGTTATTGTTAACAATGTTATGGAAGCAGACGTTGTTGTATAATATTGTGCAGTGGCGGTGATGCCACTGTTGAATTAGGTGGAAGTGTAACTTCAAGAAGATGGTGATGATATTGGTGGTGTGATTTAACTGGAGCTTTCGATGTTTGAAGCCTTTAGCATATCTATTTTATGATTTTTTTTTGTTTGCTTTATGTAGTTGTCAATTAAGAAGATATTAGTACTTTAGGTCTTTAACTACATACTTTGCAATTTTGTTTGTTTTATTATCGTGTTTTTTGCTAAAAAAAAATTATGGAGTATGAAATTTTAATTTTAATGTTAAATGGTGTTTTATTTTTTTTATATATATATATATATATATATATATATATATATATATATATATATATATATATATATATATATATATATATATATGAGACGTATCAAATGAGAACTTTCGCTATAATGACATCTGCGAACTTTTAATAATAACCATTAGATTTGAATTAATGACTCAGATTTACCTCATATTTTAAAATATTTAATTAATGTTTAAGTGAACAAGATATTTATATAATATGTATTTAACATATGAGGTAAATCTGAGCCATTAATTCAAATCCAATGGTTATTATTAAAAGTTATCGGTTCTCATTATAGCCAAAGTTCTTATTTGATACGTCCCATATATATATATATATATATATATATATATATATATATATATATATATATATATATATATATATATATATATATATATATATGTGTGTGTCATATATGAGGCATTTACAAGTTTAAAAATATAGGAGTGTGTCATATACGTGTAACTTATAGGTTTTTGAAAGTGATTTTATTTTTCATAGACTCGTACGATTTTACGATTCGAGTCTATGGACCCTTTCCGAGTCTGAGTAGACTCGCGAGTTTGACAATCTTGGGCGACATTATGAAAGAAATAGAGTGCAGAAAAATAAAGGACACAAGGATGTATACTGGTTCCCCTCACAATCTGAGAGTACTCCAGTCCCCTTTCAACATGAAAGAGATTTTACGATTGTTTGTGACTTGTACAAGACCTACACAAACACTAAGAACAATCCTCTTGGATTTTCACTAAGTACACTAAGAGAACAATCCTCCCTTAATGACTCACTTGTTTCCAACAATCCTGGACAACAAGATTTCAACCACCAAGAACAATCCTCTTGGATTTACTAACTTGATTATGAGAACAATCCTCTCAATAATAAAAACTCTTGCTTCCAACAATCCTGGATAGCAAGTCAATAATCACCAAAATTTGGAAATATATTTGAGTAATAAAATCGATGAATATGTATCAATCATTAAGATTGATATTCCCTTCAAAACAAGCAATTTATAAAGATATATTAGTGCTCAAGTGTTTTTGAATGAGAGAGAAATTTTTCTGAAATAATATGAAGAACACGTGTAGAAAAATTCTCCATAAAAGTTGAAGTATCAAAACACTTGATTTTAAGAATGAATGAATATAAAAATGTTAATTGCAATGGAAGAGGTGAAATGTAATTTGAAATTTCATGTATTTATATGAGCATTACAACTTTATGAATCATGGTGAATTCATGAAAAATATCATGAACAAATGTCATGTTAAAAAGAAAAGGATTCATGAAAAGGTGTTAAAAAGGTGTTTTTTTTTTCAAATCTGTACAGGGCTTTTTATGTCGGATCAAACGGTTACCTGACTTAACAAGTTCGCAACATCTTTCAAAATTCAAATATAAAGATACTGTTTCAGAACGTCGTAAATTGTGGTCGTTTTTGTGCTGTTACGGGAGCTAAAAACGCCACAATTTACCAAAAACTGCATGTTTGAAAAAATTAAAATATTTAAAGAACTGTCTAAATATTTGAACCTACCTTATGCAATATCTATTGATTTATCCAAGTAAATAGATTATATTTGAAAGTGATTTAACATGGTTGAAACATGAGAAATAATATATTTGAAAATGATTTAAAATGGTCAAACATGAGAAATAAATTTTACAATACATGATAAAAAAATAAGCATTTTATGCATTTGAGTCAAATACTTTTATGCATGATAATTTGAGAACTTTAACATAAATGAGTTATGCATGCAATTGAATTATGTAAAATATTGAGCACTAATTTATCAATATGAATTGCATGCTTATACCTCAATTAATCAAGATCACTGCTAGTATTCAAAATATAATTCTTAAGTTCTTTGATGCTACCTTTTACACATGATGAATCTTGAGTACTTGATTTGATTAAATGCAATTGAGGCTTTTTCCATACTTTTGCCATGATCATTTGATTATTACTTTGTTTTCATCAAAACAAAATAGATAGAGAGTCTTGACTTCACACATGAGGTTTCTTGATTAGTTCTCAGGTGTGATTATCATGAAGATATTTCATCTCATCATTCAGGATCTTCAGCCATTCAGTCTTATTTCGACTCCTCATAACTTCTTTATAGTATCTAGGTTCTTCGTCTAGAACCTCACTTGAACAATCTTGTTGCGCCAATTTTTGCTCTTGCTGATTCTTGTTAGCCAAACAAGCTCCTGATTCCACCCTTGAATGTTATGACTAATGTTCATTAAGGATGGCAACGGGTAGGGTTGGTGCGTGTTTCACACTATCCAAATTCGCACCCGAAATCACCACCCGAAGCCAAACATGAACCCGAAGGCTATTCCGGTGGCAAAATAACACCCACGCCCACACCTGTTGGGTTCGAGTTTTTCCACCAGAACTTGCAACAAAACACATAAAATACAACAGCAAATCAATCAAAATTCTTGACCAATCCATTCTCCATCTTCTCAATTCATAACAATTCGAAATCAATTGCTTACTCGAACAACATGTAATCCTTCTTTCTTTTTCTTTTATGTAATTTTTTTTTAATTTTTGTAGTAACTGTTCAGAGGAAGTTACACAACTCACGCAAATTTTTGAATAATAGACGGAGAATTTGAGAACGGAAATGGCAAAGCTAACAATGAACCAGCAAGAATGCTACAGTGTGTGATCCACGATTCAATGGTCAAGAAAATGAAGCAGAAATACGAAGAGATCGAAGACATAAATTATGAGGAGAAAACAAATTAAGTTCGGTAGATCTATTACTTGAATATGTCCTTTGGAGCGTCGTTTCAGAAAGAAGTTTTCGGGATGGCAACGAAGAGTGAAGGAATGGGTGAAAGTGAAACCCTAAAATTTTACACACACACACACACACACATATATATATAGGGGTATTTATATAATTTAATATCTAAGCGGGTGTGATTTCGAGTTTCGGACGAGAGTTTCGCACTATCCAAACTCGCATTCGAAATATCAGGTGGCACCCGAACCCAATCAATTCGAATTCGGGTGCGGGTGGGTCCCACGTGTTTGGGTCTGCCTGCCATCCTTAATGTTCATCCACCTAAGAATTTCCTCACATGTGTACCAGCACTCAAATATCAAATGGTGTATAGTTTCGACACATTCACAAAAAACTAGTGGATTTTAATAATAAAACATTATTTATATTAATTTCTCTCTCGATTATTTTACTGGTAGATATTTGTTCTTGTCATCTCTTATTTTAAAAATACTCTTACTTAATAGTACATCCCTTATATATATATATATATATATATATATATATATATATATAAAATTTTCTCTCGTCTTTATTATAATTTTTTAAATATATTAAATAAATAATATATCTAAATTATATATTAATTAAATACATTAATTATTTAATTAATTTTATTTTTTTTACTATTAACAACCGGAAAAATTATTTATGTTTAGTTAAATTAGATTTTATATGGGTTGTGGGGGGAAAATATCTTGAATAGATTGACTTATATCTACTTAAATGGAATAGAGCAGTGTTCTTAACATGATTTAATTTTCTAGTGTAATATGAATCTCCAAATAGTATCATATGAATATGAAGTTTGAATCTCAACTCAAACTAAAACTCAAAGAGACAAACATATTTAGCGTATATTTTGTTATAAAAAAAGTTGTACAATGAGCATCTGGTACAATTAAGAGCAGTAAGTAATGTCTCTAAAGCTGATTTCTTTTGGGGTGAAGCCTCTAAAGGTGATTTATATTCATTGAGACATGGATTTGGTTGATTGCACTTCACAAGTCAACAGTTTCCTTTGCTGGGACCAGAGATCGAAGCTTAGCTTCTAGGGTCTTGTTGATTGTATAAACAAGTCATATGACGATATGACTTTTTTTATTGACTATGCTCTGTCACTTTAATTCCCCATGTACGGTATACTTTCAAAAATCATCACCATTAAAAGTATAAATCCATCGTAAAACCAACATTAATTGGTGTTACAGGTACTAATACTAATAACATTGACCATTGTAAAAATTTGAGTTGGAATATTTAAACTTGGATCAATATAAAAAAATATTGAAATTTTTTTTATTTAAAATGAGAAAGTGAAAGTGAGAGATTATTGAGAGAGATGGGGCGTGTGTGTGCATGTTCAGAAGAAATTGAAAGTAGGGTTTGGAAAAGGCTAAAAATAATAAGGTAATGATGATAGAATCACATTAAAAAAAGGTGAGTGAGTGAGTAACTCCTTTTGTCTTGTTCTCTGTGTTTGACTAGGAGGCAACTTGTGTAACAGGTAACAGGTCGGTTTTTTCACCGGCATCTACAGGTCATTCAATCGCTTTGGAAATCAAAGTTAATTTTTCCAATGAATATAAGAGTTTGGAAAATGTTACTGTAACTTGGAATTTATACATATCAATTAAAAAATTATATGTAAAAATTGTATTTTTTAAATGTGTATTGGTTTTTATAAAATTTAAAATTTATTTTTCCAACATAAACCATTTAATAAAAATATTAAAATTTCCTTTTTTAAAAAATTATTATTATCTTTATTAAATATTCATATAAATAATTAATTACTAAAATAATTAATTTGATTGAGATATTATAAAAATGACTAGTTAATATTATTTAAAAATAACAAGTTCCATTTATTTGTAATTGTGATTTTAAATTAAATTACACGCGTACAAAATAAATAAAATTCATTATTTTTTAATAATGTATCTTTATTTTTATCATCTTACTAACTATTAATTATCTCATACACTTCTTTTCTAGTTGCATTAAGTAATTTGAGATTTTGACAAAATAAATTGATAATAAACATTTAAGAGAAAATTATTCTAAAAACAAACAATTACCCTAAAAAATTGAGAAAGTAATATTATACTTTTTAATATTAAATTATTAAATTATTTTTGTTATTCCCTCTTACTGTCATCCTATTTATAAAATAATTTACTTTTTGAATATAATAAATAATTAATATACCTGTACAATTTATAGACTAAATATATTATTTATTAAATTAATTTAAAAAATAATTTTTTTTATAATTATAATTAGAGATGTTTATTAAATTATATATATATATATATATATATATATATATATATATATATATATATATATATATATATATATAAAGTAATTCCTAGTGATAGTAGTAGACATAGATGGAGGGGCCTCTCCTAAATCTCAGTTACACTAGTGAGTCAGATGTTTTGTTTTGGTGAGTGTTTAGTAAAGGGAAGTAACATGTTGGGAAGTGTAAGTAAAATATTGCATAGTTTTTTGTTGATTTATCTATCTTTGACCTAAGGAAGCACTGAAAAAATATCAGTCCTTTAAAAAATAGAAAAATAAAATAAAATTTCATTACCACCAACTAAAATTTACAAATTATAAACATAAAAAAGAAAAAAAAGTCTTGTAACAAAATAAATTTTGTAATTTAATAAAGAAAATTAATTTGGAAAAATAGAAAAGAAAATATATTTTGGACAAATTGAATATTTTAGTCAATAAAATAAAATAATAAAAAGTTGCTTTTTTAGATTATTTTTATTTTTAAATGGAAAAAGGAAATACATTTTACAAAGTAATTTTGGGGAACAGGCTGGCATGCACACATCTGAACGCGGTAAGTGAAAAAAAAAAACAAGATAAATTGTATTAGTGAGAGTCAGTGCTGTGCGGCTGTGGCTATATATAAGAAGCTATATCCGGTTAGGGTTTATTGTGAGTGTAGTGAGAGAGAGAGAGCATAAACGGCAGATAATTGTTTGTTGGGTTGTTGAGGGGAATGTTGGCTGGCTCGAGGCTTTTCATACTTGATCCATATCATCATCATGATTAAGCCTTTTTCATAGATCAACATCGTCATCTATCAAAATGATTAAGGCTTTTCATTCTTGATGATCATTACAATGATTAACGCTTCGGACCAGGCTTCATTCCCCTCAAATTAAACCTCTCCGTCGTTCATCACCGTAATTAAACCACTCCTCTCCTCCTCCGCAAAGGTTTGGCTGAGAGGAATGCTGGCTGGCTCGAGGCTTTGATCTTGTCAGATCTGATCTGATCATAACTAACCGATTCTCGGACCAGGCTTCATTCCTTCCATCCAACTTTTGCTTCTCATTTTCCATTCATCATTGGTAAGACTAATCACATTTTTGCAGTTTCACATTTTTTACATTAAGTGGGCGTTTTTGCAGAAATGAAGCGAAGGATCTAAAGAATTAGTCATGAAAATGGAGAAAGGAGATAGATGGCGGAATCAGAATCAATTGAGAAGAGAAAGACACAGAGAGAGCGACAAAGACAAAGGCCATAGCGCCACCAACCCCAACGCTCTATAGTTTTCTGCAATATAATACTGATTTAAGATTAATTAACTATAATATTCACATTGACAGACCAGAAATATTAGATAATATTATTATTATTATTATTATTGTAATTTTTAATTATTATTATTATTATACTGTAGAGGTTCATCTATTATCATCTATGTATTCAAATGTTGATGTAGTTACATAAGAAAGGTGAAAGCATGTACAGTGAAAACCTAATGGATGTGAAATTCTTTCTTTCTTTATCTGCAGGTGCCGTGTTGCCCTTACTAGTTAGGTCTTTTTACCTATGTCTTTCAAACTATTACATCGTTTTCCCTCTTCTCTATTTGTCCTTTCACCCTTTTCTTTTAAATTAATCGCTTTTCAGACTTGAGATCAAAAATAATTATAGGGAAGGCAACCCCCCTCATTTCACTGAGTTTATTAATTAAAAACCACATCATTTTCATCAATCTGTCTCTCTGATTGAAAGATAATACGTACTACTTTTAGTACTACAGGTAAATTAACAGTTGCCAAGTAAATATTTCTACCAATACAATCTAAACTTTCACTCTTAGATTTTCTTACTTTCTGGCAATCATGTTCCAATGACTAATTCATTGTTTTTTTCTTATATAAATCGGAATTATCTGCGTTCAATTGCATAGACTAATAGACTAATTTGGTGTTTAGTGAAACATGGTTTTTTATTTTATATAAAGATATTGTATATGATGTGAGGGGCTAAAAAGTAGAGATAGCTAGGTTTTGAAACGTAACTGTTGAATTTATTGTGTTTTGTAGTGTAGTGAAAAATAATGGCAGTCATGACATGAGTATTAATTAAAAGACATGCACTCGGTTCTGAAGCATCTGTGATGGTGTACTGCATGAAACAAGGAGGGAAGAATGGGGGGATTTTGAAAGAGATGAATAAATTATATACATATATATATATATATATATATATGCTGGAACAGTTAACGAAAATTAACAGGAGAAGTTAGCTATGGATTCTGTATATATATGTGTATGTATGCATGTGTCACTGTATCTAGAGAATAGATTTTTTTTAAAAAGTTTCCATTATGATGAGGAAGAGCTTTCCAGCCAGATACAAGGTGATGCAAACTAAACATAGAAAAAACTCAGAAATTAAGCAGTGTTTGTGTTTGCTAGCTTCTTCTCTTTTCTACTACTAGTACACTATATTACAGGTAACTAGTACGTGTGTGTATGTGTTTTAGTGTAAAGTATTTATGGAGCTTAAAAAGTAGTTGAAAAATCAGAAGCCATTACAGGAAAGAAAAAGCTTGGATGAGGTTAAATTGAAAATGAAAAAGGAGAGAGTGAAAGAGAAAAGAGAAAGAGAGTGGTAATATTAAATGACGACTATCTGACAAATCTTGGGAAATGAAATGGAGAGAGCAGAGTTTGGGGGAACGTTTCATAGCAAAAGTTGGTCTCTTAATTTTAGGGAAACAATATTGCGTAGCTTTATGGTTCACAGTTTGGTTTCATCATCAATTTATTATTATCACTTCAACTGTTTCTTTCTCCGTTTCTTCTGTTTCCTAGTGCAAAAGAATTTTTTCTTCCCCAATGTACACCTTCACTATTTTTTTACTCCCGTACAAGGAGGAGTTCTGCACTTTACACCCAAAATAGAAGAGTATCTAATCAACCTTATGTCATACTAGATCTTACTTTTTCAGTATTTTTTTTAGTATACTCTACTATTAATTAACATTAATTTTTTAATAGTTAGATTACAATCTAACTAGGGCCTTAAAATATACAAAATGTATGTTTGGTAGTATAATAACATATTTGAGCTAAGTTAGACAAAATCGTGGTGAGATTGAGAATTTGTTGAAGTTGCAAAATTCTGCTTTTGCATAATCGCGTCGATTAATCATAATTTTACTCACATCAAATGCTAGTATGTCTTTTTTGTATGTACAAATTGGTGAATGATCTAAAAGCATAATTACATATACTAAGGGCGCCCGTTTGAATGACTTTCTGTTTTTAGTTTTTAAAGTTTATTTTATAAATTGGTTTTAAAAGTAATTTTAAAAGAGAATTTTAAAATGATTGTGTTTGATGATAGTTTTTAAAAAAGTTTTAAAAAAGGAAAAAATAAAAAATTTGTTTGGCAAATTTTAATGTGTTTGACTAATTATATTTATTTAGAAAGAAAATTATTTAGCATGAAGAAAAAAAACATGAAATTATGCGAATTGATTTCGAAAAATTAAAATTAAAATAATGTCGTAACTAAAGATACGTAAAAAAGAAAAAACATGATATATTAAAAAAAATTACAACATTGAAATCGACACTTTTCCATGTTTTTATCTAATGTTATTTAAATAACATGATGTAATCAAGGGTCTTGTAAATTATTTTATTGTAACTGGTTCGTTAAGTTTTTTTTTCTTTTGATAATTTGGTTCTTTAAATTTTTTTTGGTTGAATTAGAATCTTACTTTATATTTTTTCAATGCTACTTTATGTATTTAGAATGCTAATATATGTATTTTGTTGCAATTTTATGTATTTTGGGTGATTGGCTTAATTAAAGATTAAAAAAAAGAATAAAAAAAATAATTGTGCACCCATTTGTTAACTTAAAGGATTAAGTTGTTAAAAAAAATTTTAAAAGATCAATTTATTACAATAAAATAACTTAAAGAACATGTGGTATAATTATGCCTATTTAAATTGAAAGGCAAAATTGAGTTTGAAAACTCTCAAAAGACAATTTTAGTTTTTCAGTTTTAAAAACTAATAAAATGAAAAGTGTTTTGAAAAACTTTCTTTTAAATAAGCAATCCAAACAAGCTTTGTTTTTTTAAGTCTTCAAAAACTAAAAAACTCTTTTTAAAAACCAAATCAAACAAGGTTTAATTATTTGAATTGAATGAGACCACAAAGATAGTTAACATTCTTTTTTTAATTATTATTGTATCTTACTACTCTATTGTCCAAAACATTTGATGACATGAACAACATAAATCATCTTCTTTTAAATTTCAATTGTTGAATAGAGTATCGAGTTAAAAACGAAACTTCAGCAAAAAAAAATTCAAATTCCCTTTGACTTGAAGTTTGTGTACGAAATTGTTGTAAAAAGTATTTTTTTTCTTTCCTAATCTTAAACTTCTCAAATAATTGTTTGCATTTAAATGTACAACATTATCCATATTCCAATAATCGCATAAGACATTAAAATATTTTTCATTTAGACGATTTCCTTGCAATACATGTGTGAACTCTTAATGTTGAGATCTTCAACAAGCAGAGAAGAAGTGGCAGCATTTGAACTCGAAAAATAGTCATGAAAAGACTTTTAAATTCGATTAAATTGCTTATCATGTGTCAAAGATAAATGTGGTATAATAGCAAGTTTTTTTTTTTGGAGCAAATGAAATTTTTATTCCAAAAATACTGTCAAATACAAACCGATCCACTAGAATCCATGTGAGAAAAACAAGATAAAACAAAGCTAAACAAATAAACCTCCCATGTTAATCTATACTCCCTCTGACCCTAATTATAAGCAAATATTTTCTTTTTAAGTTCATTGAATAATGAATGTATCTGATCTTTTATGTAGATCAGATACATTCATTACTCAATAAACCTAAAAAGAGAATATTTGCTTATAATTCAAGCTAGAGGGAGTACTAATGTTGGTTGTATCAACATGGATTCTAAGCTTCCTATTTAGGCTACATCTCAGAGCTATGCTGAAAGTAATATTATCTTTAAGATTGGGATCCAAATTCTTTTGGGAAAACACCATATCATTCCTTGCCCTCCAAATTGTATATATAAATTCAGCAATAGCGATTTTCAAAATTGGGTGACTTCAGTCCACTTCTATTATAGCCAAGTCAGTCTATAATATCATTCCAGAATGCACCTGTAATATGACAATTGAAAAATAAGTGATCCATGGTTTCCTGGTCATTGCAAAAGCTGCACTTTCCATATGTGTGTATTCCAAATCTAGCAATCATGTCCTTTGTTGGTTGTCTTCCCATTAAAGCAAGCCACATCACAAAAACAGCCCGAGGCCTAGCATAATTATTTAACAAATTCTTTGTCCAATTCGCATGTTCTTTCTCTTCGCAGAGTTCTCTTTACATGGTTGCATTTTTATACTTGTCATAATGCTGCACTTCTTGCCAGTATCTACTCTATTTCACCACATCTCTACAATTCATCACTCTCTTAATCATCCAAGACATGTTTTGAGGTTCCTTCTATTTCATGATGTCACTCCCTTTGATATGGTAAGCATTCACCCATTTGACCCACATTTTGTCTGATTTAGCCTGCAAATTCCACAGCAACTTAATCATTGTAGCTTGATTCCACTTTGTCATGTATGTGATGTTAAGTCCTTATACAGTTCTTAGTTCACACACATTTTCCCAAACTATGGGGGCCTTCCTACTCCCTATACCCTTTCCACTTCACAGAAAATTCCTACAAATTGTTCCTACTTGTTTTATAAATTTCTTTGGCATGGGAAACACTTCCATCTAGTAGGAATTCATAGCAGCACAGTCTTAATCAACTGATATCTACCTGCATAGCTCAGCAATTTGAGATTCCAATGTTTGGTTTTACTCACTATCCTGTCAATCAAAGGTTGGCATTGAGAGATACTCAGTTTTCTACTAGATGTTGGTACTCCCAGATACTTTAAAGGTTGTTTGCCTGCCATAAAGCTAAGGGTTTGCATGATTCTCTTCTGCTCCTGCTCAAAAACACCTCCAAAAATAGAGTTTGCATTTACCATGGCTTGTTTCCAGACCTCTGGATTCTGAAAAGTTCCTGAATTCATCCATCATAATTTGGACAGAAGTTACGCCCCCTCTAGTGAACATCACTAAGTCATCAGCAAAGCAAATATTAGCAATGTGAAGTCTTACACACTTGGGGGTGGTAATTGAAGTTATGATTCCTATGCAACTTTTTCATAACTATATGCAAATAATCCACAGTGAGTACAAATGGCATGAGAGATACGAAGTCTCCTTGCCTGAGACCTCTTTTTGCTTTGAGAACTTTGGTATGTTGTCCATTGATGATATATTGGTAAGATATTGTACTGATGCACACCATTATCCACTTAATATATCTTGAAGGGAAATCCATCTCTCTCGTGATGCTTTCCAAGGCTATCCACTCAAAGTATCATAAGCCTTATGCATGTCCATTTGGATTGAACATCTAGGAGAGATATGCTTTCTATTATATCTTTTGAGAAGCTCATGTGCAATAATTATGTTATCATAAATAGTTTTACCAGGTACAAAGGCTAACTTACTATCATCAACCAGAGTCGTGATCACTTTGTTGAGTCTTGCAGTCAACCATTGTGGTGTCATCTCCTTAAGTCAATCATGTTCATCTTGCTTCAACCCAGAGTTGGTGTCTTTGTGTTCAACCTAGAGTTGACCTTCCTTTCATCTTTTAACCCCGAGTTAATTATCTTTTCCCACTCACCCAGAGTTGACGGTCATATCTTGTCTTTTCCCACTCAACCCAGAGTTGACGGTATCTCTTGTTTCCTTTTCCCACTCACCCAGAGTTGACGGTCATATCTTGTCTTTTCCCACTCAACCCAGAGTTGACGGTATCTCTTGTTTCCTTTTCCCGCTCAACCCAGAGTTGACGATTATCTTTTATTCAACCCAGAGTTGATCCTTCTCCCACTCAACCCAGAGTTGACGGTTATCTTTTATTCAACCCAGAGTTGATCCTTCTACCACCCAACCCAGAGTTGATGGTTATCTTTTTACTCAACCCAGAGTTGACGGTTATATTTTTCCTTTCCAACTCAACCCAGAGTTGATGGTTATCTTTTTACTCAACCCAGAGTTGACGGTTATCTTTATTCAATCCAGAGTTGATCCTTGTCGTTCTTTCCCACTCAACCCAGAGTTGACGGTTATCTTTTATTCAACCCAGAGTTGACCCTTGTCTTTCTTTCCCATTCAACCCAGAGTTGACGGTCATCCCTTTTTCAACCCAGAGTTGATGCTTTTGTGTTCGACCCAGAGTCGACTTTCCTTTCATCTTTTAACCTTGAATCAATTATCGCTTCCCACTCAACCCAGAGTTGACGGTTGTCCCTTGTTCTATCCAGAGTTGATTTCTCTTTCTCACTCAACCCAGAGTTGACGATTGTTTCTAATTGTTCATCCTTCCCCTTTCAACCCAGAGTTGAATTACTTTCTCTCAACCCAGAGTTGATGTCTGTATCTTGTCTTCAACCCAGAGTTGATGTCCTTACTTTCTATCTCAACCCAGAGTTAATGCCTATATCTTGTCCCATTAATACGGATTTGCCTTTCTATTCTCAACCCAGAGTTGATGCTTACCTCCTGTCCAACCCAGAGTTGATTTCCCCTTTATTCTTCGACCCAGAGTTGACCTACTTTTCTTTTTTCAACCCAGAGTTGAGTTTTATTTCATCTTTAACCCAGAGTTACTTTAATCAATCCAGAATTGATACCTTATTCCTCAATGGAGTTGACACCATCTTTTACCCCAGTGGATCCTATCTCTTATCAGGCAAATTTTCAGGTTCACTTGGTATTTAATCTTCTTCCACCTCGAATGCTCGAAAGGCTAGCGCCAATCTCACCTTCAGGTTTAAGACGATTAAATAGGGGCAGCTGTTGCACCCCAAAATTTGCCCATCTAATCTTATGCTAACTGGCTTAAGCTTTACATTTCATTTGCATCTATCCATTAGGCCCTCCTACATATCACGCATCATTAGTCATTAACTTAGTATGGAGATCAAGACTACTGGTAATTAGCTTTCTCTATAATTTTTAAGGATTTCCTTTTAATTCAAGGCTATCAAGCTACAATAGCATCCATGTCAAGATTCCTCAAGAACATCAAGTGCACAAGGTTTCATCGAGGATTCAAATAAGTTTACGTGGTATTATGCTTTGGTTGTTTCCCGCATTTCTAATCATCAACTTTATAGTCATCGATTTTTTATCTCAAGAAAGACTAGAGTGCTGGTTCATTGCTTAAGCTTATTGGAGTTTGTCAAATTGAAGACTAGACTTAAGGCTTTCATTTCTTCTATACTTCAAGACAAATTCACCTTCAAAGGTTCTTCAAGGCATTACTATCAAATCAAGGATCAAGGCATTATCCTTTCAATTGCTTACAATACAGTTTGATTTGGAATTGATCAAATAAAAAAGTGTGGTTGCATTGACTTTTGTTGAATACAAGATATGGAAACATTGAACATTGATTGATATAAAGGAACACTATATCTATTTGAACCACGAGTTACATCAGGATTAATTACAAGCTTACAAGGTCAAAGTTCCATTTCAAAATCCTTCAAGTTACAAAAAATTCTAATGGTGCTATCTTAAACCTATGCCTCAATCAAATAGCTTGCTGCGCGATACACATGTATATATATGCAGTGGTGCTCTCAGCTCCATCAAAGATCCAAGAATTTTACAAAAAGAAACCTATAGGTTCTACTTAAAGTCAGTATGTCCAAGTATCTTCATGTTTCCACACCATCTCAAGATTCATCATGTTCAAATAAAAAAGAGCTCCTCGCTGCACACAACAATAAAAACGGGCAGCCATAACAGCTCTGCACACATCCTGCTTCAACAATTCAAACAGCCGGTAATTCGTAACAGTCCCTCAATCCAAAGGCTAAACTCGAACCATACAACTCAGCCTGCACCAATAAAAAGAAAAGAACATTCAGAATTAGTTTTCAAAACCTATTCACATTCAAGTGCAACATACATAATCTATTCAAAAACAGAGTTGCAGCCTTACATTCATAGATATCACACCTGCTATCATATTCAAATGCCAACCCAAGACATGCCACACAACAGAAAATAACTCATACCATAACACCATTTAGCCATACCGCCCACACTACCAACCAGTCATTCAACTCATCACAATCTAGCATAATTTGAACTCAGAGTTCAAGCATTTTCCTAACTTCAAGTTAACTTTATAACTAACTTCTAACCGCCATATAACCAATTTCCAACATCCCTAGTACCTTCCCCTTGCGTAACCGACTCCCGTACCCTATCTCTGGTCGAAAGACCTCGTTCTTATCCATATTAGGTTTTCTGATATTCCTTTCCCTCTTTGGGATAAATATATTGGTGGCGACTCTGTCTGATTTTCGCGAGCGTGCGACAGCTGACGACTCTGCTGGGGATGTTGCTAGACCTGTTGCTGGTCCATCCTTAGTGAGTCGATCCTAGCCTGCGTTTGTTTGTTTATTTACTGGGTGTTTATTTGCTTTATGTCTATATCTTGTATATATGTTTGCATGTTTATTTTCTGCTTGCATATCATGTTTATTTCTGTTTGCACATCATACATATGGATTATATTCTGTGTTCCTTGGGGTCTTCTGTTCTGTTTTGCAGGTGGGGGGTTTGTATGAGGTAAAAGGCCCACTACCCAGGCCAAGTGACACATAGGATTAGCGTGGATGCTCATGTTGACTACCGTAGCGCTTGCTATGGATGAGTTCAATATGGGGTACCACAACTGGGCGAGGTTCTTTCATGGAACAATGTGTCTGGCACGCTTGTCGCCTCAAACACTTTGTACCCCATGGGAACTGTAGACCCTGGTGACCATTAGGGACCACTTGTCCGTGTCTAGACTACATACCCGTGAGATTGGGGTGGGACAGGAAACTTGACCTCCATCATACCCGGATTTCTGCTATTCAATAAAAGACGTCGAACCTTTGATCCTGGGACATTTGACTTATACAGAAGTTCTACATCAGTTATCTATCAGAATCAACGTCGAACCTCTGAATCTGGAGGGTTCGACCATCTTTGACTTATGCACAAGCTATTTATCCAGAGAGCAACGTCGAACCTCTGAATCTGGAGGATTCGACCATATCTTATTGACCATGAGAAGTTGTTATCCAAGAGGCCTTGATCCTTGATCCTGATTTATGATACATTTGCATCTTCATTAACATTTTTGCATTCATACATGTGCATCCATGGTTACCAAGACTCTTACCACTCTTCCTCTCCATCAGATCAGTCAAGACGATTCCTCCACACCGATATCTGACAAGAGCTCACAGAAGAAGAATCATGGAGAACTATGAACAAGATCAAGCTGCCATTAGAGAAGAGATGGATCAAATGAAAACTAAGGTCGATGCTATCCTGGAAGCTATCCAAGCCTTGCGAACTGAAAGGGTTCCTGCTACACAAGAGATTCCCGTTGTTGGTAACCAAGCTGCTGCTAGCCAACTTGAGGTCGTTCCACCTTCTTCTACTCCATTTGAGTTCCAAGCAAGGACTAATGCTACTCTTGGGATGCCATTCAACTTCATGACTGTTGATACCCTTGGAGCTCCAAACCAAGGTGGGACTATACCCGTGACTTCTGAAGCAATGACTATGGCTGATCCCGTCTTCCCACTCCCTGTGCCACCTTCTCAAACAGAGATTCCTATTCCTGCTTTCTGTGGTACTCGTTCTGCTAATCCAGAAATGCAAACAATACCAACTGCTGAAAGAGCTCGACCCGTTGAGAAATCTGCTGAGAAGTACAAAATCCTTGAGGAAAGAATTCGAGCCATTGAAGGATTTAGCGCCTATGGGATGGATGCTGAGGATATGTGTCTAGTTCCTAATCTGGTTGTCCCTCCTAAGTTCAAGACTCCCGACTTCCAGAAGTACAAGGGTTTGAGCTGTCCGAAGAGCCATATCATCATGTATTGTCGTAAGATGGCTTCTCACATCCACAACGACTCATTGCTCATTCACTGCTTCCAAGATAGCTTATCTGGGGCATCTCTGAACTGGTATATGAATCTGGAGCGTAATAGAATCTGATCTTGGAAGGATTTGTCTGATGCTTTCCTCAAGCAATATCAGTATAACATTGACATGGCACCGACTAGGTTGCAACTTCAAAATCAAGTGCAAAAGACCAATGAGACATTCAAAGAGTATGCTCAAAGGTGGAGAGAAATGGCTGCTCAAGTTAATCCACCACTTTCTGAATCCGAGCTGGTTGATATGTTCATGAACACTCTTCAAGGACATTACTATGAAAGGATGGTGGGTAGTGTTTCTTCTGGCTTCTCCGATCTAGTTAGGATTGGTGAAAGAATTGAGAATGGCTTGAAAATTGGTAAGATCCAGAATCCCGCCAATGCTACTGCTGCTAATCCATATGGGTACAAAAAACCTCAAGGTAATTTCATCAAAAAGAAAGAAGGTGAGACTAGTGCTGCTTCTGCTCAAGATCAAGCTCCCTACTATCAAGTGAACGCCACCGCTCCTCAAGCTTATGTGGCACCTGTTGGTCAACAACCTTGGGTTCCGTATCAGCAATATGTTCGACAACAACAACAAGGTTATCAGCAGAGACAAGGTCAACAGAGGCAGAATAGGCCTAAAAGGGTGTATGATCGTGTACCAATGACCTATAGCCAACTTCTCGCCGCCTTGCTTGATCAAAAACTGATTCAATTAGCTGAAGCGAGGCCTCCTCCTGATCCTCTCCCTCTAAATTACAAGATTAATGCCAAGTGTGAATTCCACTCTGGAGGATCTGGTCACACCACTGAAGAGTGCAGAGTTCTCAAAGACAAGGTTCAGGATCTGCTTGATGCAAAGGAGATTACATTCACACCTATGGCACCTAATGTGGTCAATAATCCCATGCCACCTCACAATGGAGCTTCCACCAGTGGACCATGAAGACTTTATGTTTGTCAGAGAACATTTCATTTGCATCAGAATAAGGCCAAGCTTGCCATTGTATAGATTTCTTTAGTATTTTCAATTGTATTACTTTTGTTGTTATCAAGTACTTCTCATTGTAAGAAACTCATTCTGTTTGAATAAATAAAAATAATGTAATATACATGTTTTTCTCAAATCATTTCATTTTTGTCATTATATTCATTGATACTTCACTCATTTGTATTAAGCAACTAAAAAAGGAGAATGATGAAAAGTCAAAAACACATGAATCACTAACTGTATGCTTTTGGAACAAGAAACCTGCTGACGATGTACAGGCATTATTTCAATTCCTAAACACTGGAGTTATAAGGGAGTGAAACCTTCGTTAACCCCTTTGAGCCTAAGGAGTAGTAGTTCTTTTCAAAAAATACAAAACCCTCAATCTTAACCAGGGGCAGGGTAGACTTCAGTTAGTGCGACCGAGCGCTCAACTTTCAGGTATTCCATCAGAGGATCAATCATATCTCAGATCTCACGAAAAAAGAGCACAATCCACAATGGATGTCTCCCATTCACTGAGAAGAAGGCAGTCACAACCTTTTCATCAAGTCAATCACAAAAGTCATGCAACTTGTTCCCAAACGAGACAAAAAGAATGAAAAGAAAGTTATGAATCATGATAAAAAAAAAAGAAACAATGGCCCGCTAAGTCAAAAGAAAAAGAAAAGCTTTGAAGCAATTGACTTAGGCAGAAATTAGGGCATATCCCGCTGGACAACGAAAACCAAATTCAAAAGAAACTTTTTGTCCAGGCAAAAATTAGGGATAGCGAAAGACAAAGCGAAAGAAAAAACCTCCAAGGGACAAGTTGTTGTGATCATCAACAAAAGCACCAAAGGGTGACTGCCACCTTCATCAAAGCTACAAAGGATCCTCATCCATCACAATCCTTCCTGAAAGGTGAATACTCGTGTCAAACTAACTGAACGTAGGACTGGAGGACATCACGAAGAAGGGGTGGGTTAAGTAGAACTTGAGCCTTTATCCTTTGTTTCTCAAACCGTGAACCCGGCCACGTTACAACCCTCAAAAGTCCTAATTGTAGTAGGGTTCGTTCCGAAAGCATACAAACTGTAAGATCATGTCAAACTGACTCCTTATGTTGCTGTGTCACTTGTGTTAATATCAGTACAACATTTTGACAAATAAAAAACTTTTCTTTGAGATTAACATGTGCATTGCATTCTCATTATCTTTCCAAAACATAATTGCCTCTAAACTTGAAAGTAAGTACTTGATACCAAGGAAAGTTCAACATTGAAATTCCATCGAGTAATCTTACAAAGGCAAAGGTTGGTCATCAACTAGCAAATATCTCAGACATCCATTTGGTGGAAGAGTTCCTTTCAATATGGGGCATCCATTCCATGATCGACACTGGGGCAGACCATTACAAATCTCCATGATTCAAGCATTATCAAGGTCCCATTTCAAAAGATCATACAAGCCGGGGCAAGCTAGCAACAATTCATTTCTTCATCTTCAATCAAGTGTCAGATATCAAGATAGGTGTCGAGGAGTCAAGCCAAACACCTCACCTTCACAAATTCTATCCTTCAAGCATCAACCTTCCTGCAAGGAGCCCTCCATCTACTCCTGGTACCTTGGAAATAAATCATTCCATTCATAGTCATGCATGCATCATGCATATCATTGCATTCTCGTTGACATTTCTCCCGTGTTAGGAGTGAATTAATGGTAATTTCATGTGTTAATATAAGTGATTTATTCTCTAAATAAATGCAAAATTTTGATAGATCCATAGGTTTTTAGTAAGAATTGAACTGAAAAGGTTTAGTTCGTGTGTAAAGCAAATCGAATCACTTGTGGGTACTATTGTTGCAGGTTTAGAGCTGAATTGAAGCTTGAGAAGAACATGAGGAGGAAAGGAAGCTGGAAGAGCTGAGGGCAAGAGAAAGAGTGGAGTTCTGCAAAGGGCGCGCCGCGGAGGTTCAGTGAGGCGCCGCGCCAAAGTCTCTGTTTTTGATCGCGCCGCGCCAGCCCGATGCCGCGCCGCGGCCTCGGCGTAAAAAGCCCAAAGTTTCTATTTAAAAGCCCTAGCTTCCAAGTGAAAAAGAGAGTTGTGTTGTGCGAAATTAGGAGAGCATTCTGAAGGTGCAGCCACAATCATCAATTGAAGACCAATTCTCTATCAAGCGAAGACATTCCTTTGATGAAGATGAATTCTTCCATTAATCCTTGTGTGTTCTTCATGTCTATGGAGAGCTAAATCCCTCTTGTTGAATCTAAGGTAGTAGTTAATCTATGAATATACAATACCATTAGTTAATTCCTGTGAACAATTATTTGAATTCATTATCAATAAGTAATCTTGCCTTTATTATTAAATTATCGTTTAATCTTTGATCGAAAGAAAGGATTTAACTTTTGCCCTAGGTTACTGTATTGATTCAATACCAATCCGCAGAGATGGGATTGAGATTGGGTTTTCATAATTATCGTTCTTAATTACTGTTATCGTTATTGATATTTGGAGAGATCGAATCTCGTACCGGTAAAAGCTATCTAGTTTGATTTGCAGAGATGGAATCTTATTTGAGGATAAGTGAAGATAATGATTCATAAAGTTGTTCAATTGGGAATTAAGTAATAATTGTATAGGAATAGATTGATGAACCCTAAAGATTCAACATACTTCTCTAATTGTTAAACCACAATTCATTATTTGCATTTAGTTTATTTGTTTACTTTTGATAATATTAGATTATAAACCAAACAAACCTAATTTTCCTAACTCAAAATAAACAACTATAGAAAGGCAGTGATATTAACCAATCCCTGTGGATACGATATATTACCGAAAATATTTACCCACAAATACTTTCAACAAATTGGCGCCGTTGCCGGGGATTGGTGTCAATATTGCACGCATTGCAATAGTTTTTATTTTGAGTTTTTGTTACTGTTTTATCGATTTGGTTGTTTCACCTGTTTGTTAGTTTTTGCAGAATTTCGTGTATGCGCAGCAAAGTTCCTAGTGACCAACTTCTTTTTGATCCCGAGATCGAAAGGACCGCTAGGAGGTTAAATAGCAAAGCACGAAGAAGAGCAAACTTAGCAAAGGCAAGAGACAACGCAACCACGACGTCGTCACAACAACAACAGCTTGAAACAATTGACGAGTCGCAAGAAGGATTCTTCTTTCACGAATTGTTTGAGGAAGAAGAAATCGAAGTTACCGAGCAACCAATTGTTGTTATAATGGCTGCTCCTGGACCATGTGCAAACAGTCCACGACTGAATCCGCAGTTCGCTAGAACTGCCGCCAACGGGCGAACATCAGAATTGAAGACCGGTATAATCCAGTTGATATGTGCAAGTCCTTTCGCCGGATTGGACCATGAAGACCCTTATACACATCTGACTAGATTCTATGAGTTAGCATGTACAACTGGTGTCGCTCAAGCTGATGAAGAAACATTATTTAAGAGGTTGTTCCCACACTCTTTACTATCTAAAGCCAAAGATTGGTATCTGGATCAACCCGAAGCAGTGATGACTAATTGGAACACTTTGGAAGAAAAATTTCTGGAAAGGTTTTACTCTCAAAACCGTTTCTTCGAAGCAAAAACAGCAATAGCAGTATTTTCTCAAGGAAGTAATGAATCTTTGAATGAAGCATGGGAAAGGTATAAAGCTATGTTGAGAAAGTGCAAAGGACACGGTTTTACAGATGTTGATCAAATCCATATGTTCCGTAATGGTCTCACAGCTACAAACAAGACTCTCTTGGACGCCACAGCTGGTGGGTCACTCATGTCCAAAACACCTGAAGAAGCTACTCAGATAATAGAGCGAATGGCTCTAAATGATCGTCAAGGCAATCATGACCGAACGGTGAGAGAGAAGAAACCCGGCGTATTGGAATTAAACAATAGTGATGCTCTACTTGCTCAAAATAAGTTGCTAATCTCACCAATCTTGTTCACCCTCACTCGTTTGTGTTAATCAATATCAAGGTATGTTCTTCTTCCCTATTCTTGTGGTTTAAATTGCTTGATTCAAAGGAATCCCTAGAATCCTAGGTTAGGATTAAATAGGAATTTTTGCAAACCCTAGGGTAGATAACTGTGATATACTGTTAAAAAGTTTCTCTGTGGTCTGATGAAGGTTGTTAGAAGTGTATAAATCAACCCCTTTCAGGGAAACCCTTGCAGTTGCGCCGCAGCCGCGCCGCGGGAAGTCGCAGCCGCGCCGCGGCTGGAGAAAAATTTAAAATTTTGTTTTTGCAAGTCTAACCCTATCTGTTGTTATGTTACCTGTTGTGATAATTACAGATGAAGAGAGTACGCACTAAGTCAACCAGTGTTGGTCCTAGGGGATCCCGTCCTGTGATCAATCAAGCGGATCGATTTCTGGGTCGGGAGCAAGCTAACAGATTTAAGGATCTTGGCTCCCGAACCATTCTGACTGAGAAAGTGGTTGTAACTGCAGGAAAAGGAGGGGGTCCTTATGCATCTATGTGGGACCACCTTGAGTACAGAAACTGGCAGCAGGTCTTTGAACCGCACACCATCATTGATTATGACATTGTGAAGGAATTCTACGCCAATGCTATCAAAACCACAGATGAATCGGTAGCATATTCTTATCAATCCCAGGTAAGGGGGAAGACTGTGGATTTTAGTAGAGCTGCCATCAGTGACTTTCTAGGAGAGCCACTCCAGTTGGCCGAGAATGAGAAGTGCTATTATCAGCAAAATGTGGTAAACTGTGCAAACCTGGTGGAGTTAATAACTGACACAATCTGCATCCCAGGAAGAGGACCGGAACTTAGCCGCCAGCAAACCCCGACCCACTACAACAGGAAGGATCTGAACATCCATGCAAGAGGCATTCTATCAATCATCCTGTACAACATTAGGCCAAGGACCCATGTTACCACGGTTCCTCTGGACGTGGCATTCCTGACGACAGCCATTATGACCGACAACACTGTTGATGTTGCATTCATTCTTTCGAATGAATTGCGTCGGGCTGCACTGAGTGATACACAGCATGGCATAAATGCCAAATGTGTGCTACCCTTACCTGGTCTGATTATGGGTTTGTGCAGAGAGGCCGGGGTGGAGATTCCAGCACAGGGACATCATGTGATTAACACCTTTATTGATGATGTTTTTATTGACAGGTTCTGTGGAAAGCCATTCTACAGAGCTGCCGCTTCTCAGGCTGGTCCGTCTGCTGCTGCCGCTGCACCGCCTACTACTGAGTCAGCCCCTTTTGATCCTCTGGTGGCCCATCACTACTATTCAGCCATGTTTGAGGCGAATAGGAGGTCCCAGATTTTTCTTCATGATGCTATGCAGCAGCAGTTCCGAAACTTGTCTGTTGCTCCAGAGGAGAGAACTTTCCCAACCCGGGACAGCTATTTCACATACTGTGGTTGGCCGGAGACCAACCCTTTTCCAGTTGGGGAGGGTGTAGGTACGGGTGGTACAGGTACAGGTGATGCTGAAAATGCTCAACCAGAGCAGGAGGATGAAGGAATTGATGCTGATATAGATTCCATGTTTGAGTGAGAGGTGATATTTGTATGAGAGTGGTGAGGAGACTTATTCTGATAGCTGATCAGATAATGATACTTGATGCGCTTAACTTAGAGTAAGTAGTCCCACAACAAGATGAGAATCTCAGAAAAATGCCAACAATGGAGCAACAGACATAAAAGTGGTAGTGAGTGGAAATTTTTGAAAATTTAATTTTCCACTTTCTTTTTCAATAAAAGTGACAAAGCAGGTATGAAATTTCGAACTCAAACTCTTAATGTATGCAATGAAACTTAAGGTGTTAGTAAATACTGTCAGAAGTTCTTTTTGGTACACTATTGTTTATTGGATCAGCTTAGCCTTAACCATTGTGAGGAAAGCTTTCCATTGTTTACTATATGCAGGAGACCATCAATTATTTTGACTTGTTCGTATCATGCTAAACCGGCTGTTGCATCGTCTGTGGAATCTGAGGAAGTGATTTAGGCATTGTTTGAATTGAGAGTGCTTTGAGCCGAATCCACCGTAAAAATTATTTTCTTCTGTGAGAGTGTGATCCTTTGCTAACCATTCTTTGAGCCTGAGATCAAGGTAAGTATCATAATATGCACCAAGTAAATAACTGGTGAGTTTTTGATCTCAATAAAAAGTTCTGTTTTGGACCATCAACCATCGAATTTGGTGATGTGTTTTCTCTTTGACCTTTTTAGAAAGTAGGGGAGCATTCATATAATCTGAATACAGGTTGATCTCCAAGTTGGGGAGAGTCACATTCAAAAGAAGAGTAAGTATCTATGGAAATCGGTGAAAGATAAAAGAATTCGTAGCTTGAAAAAAAAAAAAAAAAAAAAAAAAAAAAAAAAAAAAGAAGTAACAACGTTTGAATAACGATTGTTGAAAAAAAAAAGAAGAAGAATCAAGCTACGAATGAATGAAAAAGATGGACAGGTATTAGAGTTTAGAGAAAAAGAAATAAGTTTTGAATTGGATGCTTCCCTATATTAGGAACAACCCTTGATTATCTTCTTTTCTTTGAATCTGAACCACATTACAACCATAGAAAGACCTTCTGATTCTCAGATTCCACAAGACTTGATGCGAACAATTTGGTGAACGTATGATGTGGATACTTGTTGATTTAATTGTTTGGATGAGTGTTTAACCCTTCTTTGAATCATCATATTTTCTGATGAGAGTGATTAGTGCTGATTCAATTTCAAGTGCGTAGTGTTCTGAACTTCTGAAGGTAATTTGCTTCCAAAGTTTGTTTCTTGTGGATATTCTGAGTTTGCAGGTAGAAGAGGAGTATTTGACTTAGTACTGGATTGAGCCACTTGAGAAAAAAAAAAAAAAAAAAAAAAAAACTTTTTGAAAAACTTGTTGCATGATTGTGGGTATGTTTTGTTGGAGGTAAGTAATTTTGTTTAGGGACAAACAAAGCTCTAAGTTGGGGAGAGTTTGTTAGGAGTGAATTAATGGTAATTTCATGTGTTAATATAAGTGATTTATTCTCTAAATAAATGCAAAATTTTGATAGATCCATAGGTTTTTAGTAAGAATTGAACTGAAAAGGTTTAGTTCGTGTGTAAAGCAAATCGAATCACTTGTGGGTACTATTGTTGCAGGTTTAGAGCTGAATTGAAGCTTGAGAAGAACATGAGGAGGAAAGGAAGCTGGAAGAGCTGAGGGCAAGAGAAAGAGTGGAGTTCTGCAAAGGGCGCGCCGCGGAGGTTCAGTGAGGCGCCGCGCCAAAGTCTCTGTTTTTGATCGCGCCGCGCCAGCCCGATGCCGCGCCGCGGCCTCGGCGTAAAAAGCCCAAAGTTTCTATTTAAAAGCCCTAGCTTCCAAGTGAAAAAGAGAGTTGTGTTGTGCGAAATTAGGAGAGCATTCTGAAGGTGCAGCCACAATCATCAATTGAAGACCAATTCTCTATCAAGCGAAGACATTCCTTTGATGAAGATGAATTCTTCCATTAATCCTTGTGTGTTCTTCATGTCTATGGAGAGCTAAATCCCTCTTGTTGAATCTAAGGTAGTAGTTAATCTATGAATATACAATACCATTAGTTAATTCCTGTGAACAATTATTTGAATTCATTATCAATAAGTAATCTTGCCTTTATTATTAAATTATCGTTTAATCTTTGATCGAAAGAAAGGATTTAACTTTTGCCCTAGGTTACTGTATTGATTCAATACCAATCCGCAGAGATGGGATTGAGATTGGGTTTTCATAATTATCGTTCTTAATTACTGTTATCGTTATTGATATTTGGAGAGATCGAATCTCGTACCGGTAAAAGCTATCTAGTTTGATTTGCAGAGATGGAATCTTATTTGAGGATAAGTGAAGATAATGATTCATAAAGTTGTTCAATTGGGAATTAAGTAATAATTGTATAGGAATAGATTGATGAACCCTAAAGATTCAACATACTTCTCTAATTGTTAAACCACAATTCATTATTTGCATTTAGTTTATTTGTTTACTTTTGATAATATTAGATTATAAACCAAACAAACCTAATTTTCCTAACTCAAAATAAACAACTATAGAAAGGCAGTGATATTAACCAATCCCTGTGGATACGATATATTACCGAAAATATTTACCCACAAATACTTTCAACATCCCGCAATAATCCAATCATCAATAAATCAGGGGCATCCACTCTACCTTGATTCTCAAACAGAGTGTCAGAAATCCACCTAATCTATTCCCCACAAAACGGAAACCCTGATCAATCAGTACACTGCATATAGAAATCATTGCATCGCATCTTCAGAAATGCATAAAATAAATCAAACATTTGCATGTGAAGCATAAGCCAAGTTACTCATCAGATGGGTTCTCTACAAGCAATCAATTGATATTCCACTGGGGCACTCAGAGTTACCATTGTGGTGTCATCTCCTTAAGTCAATCATGTTCATCTTGCTTCAACCCAGAGTTGGTGTCTTTGTGTTCAACCTAGAGTTGACCTTCCTTTCATCTTTTAACCCCGAGTTAATTATCTTTTCCCACTCACCCAGAGTTGACGGTCATATCTTGTCTTTTCCCACTCAACCCAGAGTTGACGGTATCTCTTGTTTCCTTTTCCCACTCACCCAGAGTTGACGGTCATATCTTGTCTTTTCCCACTCAACCCAGAGTTGACGGTATCTCTTGTTTCCTTTTCCCGCTCAACCCAGAGTTGACGGTTATCTTTTATTCAACCCAGAGTTGATCCTTCTCCCACTCAACCCAGAGTTGACGGTTATCTTTTATTCAACCCAGAGTTGATCCTTCTACCACCCAACCCAGAGTTGATGGTTATCTTTTTACTCAACCCAGAGTTGACGGTTATATTTTTCCTTTCCAACTCAACCCAGAGTTGATGGTTATCTTTTTACTCAACCCAGAGTTGACGGTTATCTTTATTCAATCCAGAGTTGATCCTTGTCGTTCTTTCCCACTCAACCCAGAGTTGACGGTTATCTTTTATTCAACCCAGAGTTGACCCTTGTCTTTCTTTCCCATTCAACCCAGAGTTGACGGTCATCCCTTTTTCAACCCAGAGTTGATGCTTTTGTGTTCGACCCAGAGTCGACTTTCCTTTCATCTTTTAACCTTGAATCAATTATCGCTTCCCACTCAACCCAGAGTTGACGGTTGTCCCTTGTTCTATCCAGAGTTGATTTCTCTTTCTCACTCAACCCAGAGTTGACGATTGTTTCTAATTGTTCATCCTTCCCCTTTCAACCCAGAGTTGAATTACTTTCTCTCAACCCAGAGTTGATGTCTGTATCTTGTCTTCAACCCAGAGTTGATGTCCTTACTTTCTATCTCAACCCAGAGTTAATGCCTATATCTTGTCCCATTAATACGGATTTGCCTTTCTATTCTCAACCCAGAGTTGATGCTTACCTCCTGTCCAACCCAGAGTTGATTTCCCCTTTATTCTTCGACCCAGAGTTGACCTACTTTTCTTTTTTCAACCCAGAGTTGAGTTTTATTTCATCTTTAACCCAGAGTTACTTTAATCAATCCAGAATTGATACCTTATTCCTCAATGGAGTTGACACCATCTTTTACCCCAGTGGATCCTATCTCTTATCAGGCAAATTTTCAGGTTCACTTGGTATTTAATCTTCTTCCACCTCGAATGCTCGAAAGGCTAGCGCCAATCTCACCTTCAGGTTTAAGACGATTAAATAGGGGCAGCTGTTGCACCCCAAAATTTGCCCATCTAATCTTATGCTAACTGGCTTAAGCTTTACATTTCATTTGCATCTATCCATTAGGCCCTCCTACATATCACGCATCATTAGTCATTAACTTAGTATGGAGATCAAGACTACTGGTAATTAGCTTTCTCTATAATTTTTAAGGATTTCCTTTTAATTCAAGGCTATCAAGCTACAATAGCATCCATGTCAAGATTCCTCAAGAACATCAAGTGCACAAGGTTTCATCGAGGATTCAAATAAGTTTACGTGGTATTATGCTTTGGTTGTTTCCCGCATTTCTAATCATCAACTTTATAGTCATCGATTTTTTATCTCAAGAAAGACTAGAGTGCTGGTTCATTGCTTAAGCTTATTGGAGTTTGTCAAATTGAAGACTAGACTTAAGGCTTTCATTTCTTCTATACTTCAAGACAAATTCACCTTCAAAGGTTCTTCAAGGCATTACTATCAAATCAAGGATCAAGGCATTATCCTTTCAATTGCTTACAATACAGTTTGATTTGGAATTGATCAAATAAAAAAGTGTGGTTGCATTGACTTTTGTTGAATACAAGATATGGAAACATTGAACATTGATTGATATAAAGGAACACTATATCTATTTGAACCACGAGTTACATCAGGATTAATTACAAGCTTACAAGGTCAAAGTTCCATTTCAAAATCCTTCAAGTTACAAAAAATTCTAATGGTGCTATCTTAAACCTATGCCTCAATCAAATAGCTTGCTGCGCGATACACATGTATATATATGCAGTGGTGCTCTCAGCTCCATCAATCCAAGTATCTTCATGTTTCCACACCATCTCAAGATTCATCATGTTCAAATAAAAAAGAGCTCCTCGCTGCACACAACAATAAAAACGGGCAGCCATAACAGCTCTGCACACATCCTGCTTCAACAATTCAAACAGCCGGTAATTCGTAACAGTCCCTCAATCCAAAGGCTAAACTCGAACCATACAACTCAGCCTGCACCAATAAAAAGAAAAGAACATTCAGAATTAGTTTTCAAAACCTATTCACATTCAAGTGCAACATACATAATCTATTCAAAAACAGAGTTGCAGCCTTACATTCATAGATATCACACCTGCTATCATATTCAAATGCCAACCCAAGACATGCCACACAACAGAAAATAACTCATACCATAACACCATTTAGCCATACCGCCCACACTACCAACCCGTCATTCAACTCATCACAATCTAGCATAATTTGAACTCAGAGTTCAAGCATTTTCCTAACTTCAAGTTAACTTTATAACTAACTTCTAACCGCCATATAACCAATTTCCAACATCCCTAGTACCTTCCCCTTGCGTAACCGACTCCCGTACCCTATCTCTGGTCGAAAGACCTCGTTCTTATCCATATTAGGTTTTCTGATATTCCTTTCCCTCTTTGGGATAAATATATTGGTGGCGACTCTGTCTGATTTTCGCGAGCGTGCGACACCTATCCCCTTTAGAGCATCCCAAATTTCCTTGTCTTTGACAAGTTGAATCAAGCTCTCCTTTTGCACTTGTTAACACACATTTTGTGAGTTAATAAGTACTCTAATATTCTGGGTTATTGTTAATTAATTAGCTTTTATTTATTGTTTTATTGCATTTTAGATGTTTTTATATGAATTAGATTGGAGCACAATAGGTGTTCTCTTTTAGTGCTTTAATGTGTTTTGCTTGTTTTAAGGTTAATTAGGTAGAGCTGAGACAAAATTGATGTCATCTGTAACGAGGAGCACAAGCTGGAGGAAAAAGAAGGACTTAGAGAAAAGGGAAAATCAATAATGCAAACAATTGACTTCAAGGGATAGCATGGAAGGCATAATACATTGGAGGGAAATTTTGTTGTGCTAAAAAAGAGGAAGTAAAACATTCAAAGGATAAGGACAAGGCTTAGAGGCACTATAAGGCAAAAGGTAGTACGATAGTACACTGTGCATTTGTGCTACATCGCCTGCACCTCTGCTGTGGCAGTTTGCAGAATACACCTTGTCTCCCATCAACATTTTTTGTATCAGTTTATTTGCTAGCCACACAGAAAGCTTTGGATGATTTTGTGATGGGCTTGAAGTGACTTCCTCAATTTTGTCCCATGATCCAAGATGTAACACAAACCCTAGATCAAGTCTATAAATAGGACTTTGATGAGATTGAGAAGAGAGTTCAGCAATTCCAAGAGAAATACAGAAGTTATAATTGTGAGGAATAGTGGAAAGTTGATAGAGTTTTCTTCTTCTCATCTAATTCTACACCAACTGCTGAATCCTTATGCGACTCGAGTTATCTCTTGAAGATTATCCATCTCAAGACGTTCTCAAGTCTTTCTTAGATTTACATCGCTTTTTCATTACGTATTTAAAGATGTTCCTCTTAAGAACCATTTATGTAGTTTGTACTCAACTCAATGAGCTAAAGCTTTTGTAGTTGAGCAATGTGAAGTTAATATTAAGTTGTTTTTATGTGATATGGTGTGTGTTGAAATGACTTGTTTTATTATATGTTGACCTGTTTTAAGTTTACTTCTTTGTCTGGTAAACTTATGAGTAGATTACAACTTGTTGTTGTGAAAAACCCAACAACAAGTGGTTTCTTTAATAAAAATGGTTGAATGAGTAGGATAGAGATATTCATTTGCTTAGCTTGCTTAGATATAAGAAGCTAAAACCATTGGGGAATATCAGATTTTCACAGACGTATATTAGGGTTACAAGTGAGGCTTAGAGAATTGTTCTCTTGCCCTTTATATGCATGCCATGATGTTGTAGAGATACACCACTTGATCACTCTGATCTCACATGTCACGACACCGCACATCAGCACACATATTCACTTCTAAAATATTAATGGAACATAGCTCAACTCATTAACTCTTGATATATCTCCACTTCTCTGTTCACACTATTAGTATTATTTTAGGAACACACTGAACACTACAAATCACAAATTATTTCTCTCCTTGCTCATTATTTGGTCCCTATAAAATTTTAAAAATGAGGGTAAAATATGTTTTTGGTCCCTGTAGCGGGGAAAATCTGAGATCAAAGCCATTAGATTGACTTGACTCGTTATTTCAGCGAAAGTCGCCACCGAGCTTTATTATTTCCAAAGTAAATGGGAAAAGAGCTAAATAAACCCAAAGAAGAAGTTTTCAAAATAAAAACAACAAAAAGAGAGATCTTAGGTATGGGTATTGATTATACAAGGGGAAGGTGTTAGCACCCCTCATATCTGTGGTACTCCACTGGAACCTTTTTGAAAATCTGTGTAAAAAGAGAATTGTGTGCAAAGAAAGGGTTTGTGATCGGAAAAATAGCAAGTGTACTATTTTCACCGATGTAGTAATAATGGGTTTTACCCCAAGTATCGATCACGAGGATTGCGTAGGAAAGATAAATTATTGTAAACAGTCAATTAAACAAAAGAGCATATGGGGTTTTTATATTGAAATAATAAAATTCAAATAAATAAGCTGAAAGTAAAATAGCTTTTGTGTATAAATTTAGAGTAATGCCAAGGTAGATGTATGATCAGCCTTCTAATGACTCTGTAATAAGATCTCTTTAACAAGTTCATATGATGCAACTATTTGTTCTTAAGGGTGTTTTCCTAAGTCCTTAGTGAAAACCTTTTGGTTTGCAATCCTAATGCCTAAGTCCTTAGAAACAAAGGTTTGTGAACCAAAGATGTAAATAATCAAGAATTTTTCAAATAACCTTACGGTATCCCTAGGCCTAGGTGATAACAATAAGATTTAATTGTTTAAAAATCTTAACAACCGTAGTCCTACAGATTGTTAACCGTGGATCAATCTTGTTTTGCCGACAAAGAAAGCAATAAAAACATTAAACAATTAAATTGCAAAATATGAAAGCTTGATTAAAGAACAACGATATTCAGAGTCATTACAATGCAAATCAGGGACACCCCCTGGCATTGGGGGGTTTAGCCTATCATAATATTCAAGAAACCAAAATCAGAAAGTTTAGACATTTACAAAAGATTAGGAGAACTCTGATCTTCAATGGTTTCCACCGTTGAATCTCTTCATCTTCCACAACCTTGATAACGCTATCTTGCTCTCTTCTGGAATTCTTTCGTACGATCAAAAGTCTTCTCCTTGTCTCTCAACCCTCTTTTAATTCCTCTAGGTTTTCAGATCTCAGCCGCAATACCCAAACTGCCCCTGGACTTTAAAAAGATTGGAAAAACCAAAATTCAGAAATTCTGTCCGCACAGCTGACACGGCCGTGTCACTTGACACGGGCAGACCGTGTCAGCTTCTGGTCTTAGGGGTGAGTTTCTTCAGGAGGTCTGACACGGCCGTGTCAGGTGACACGGTCAGACCGTGTCCGCCTCTGCCTCCTTGCTCCTTTTTGCTTCTTGCTTCCTTTTTGCACACCTCTTGGACATGCGATCTTCCATCACTCCGAAGCTAACCTGAAACCATTACCAAACGAGATCAAAAGCACCTAATTGACAAAGAGAACGACACAAAAACAAATTTCAAACAAATAAACTTATAGCTAGATAAATTAAAGAAAACATTGGAAAACAAACACAAAGTGTTACCAAACATGACGATCGTGTATCGAATTCATGATGAAACTGAGTGTAAAATGGTGACCGATCACAACCCCAAACTTATCTCATTGCTTGTCCTCAAGCGATGCAAGCGAACAAACAGAGGTCACCTTGAATTTCCTTTTTGTACCACAACATAGCCGATATCATTCGCAACTTGAATCTCTTCCTTGAGTCAGCTTCTGGGACTAATCGCGCCTTGTTGCCCATCACACTTCATATCAAGATGTGTTTCACCTGCAAACTTGTCGCACTTCTCACAAATTCTCTCTTGGTTAAAGTGTTTTTCGCTCAGATCATAATATGCGATATCAACCCTTGACTTTGCGAACATCCTACTTCCACTACACAAACAGGAATTCACACAATTTGAGGGCTTTTAGGGTTGTAATGGGGCTGAGGTGGAGGTTGGATAAACAAGGAAAGGGTACACAATGGGTTTTTCTGCACTTATGTTTTTTCTCTTTTTTTTTATGTATGTGTGGGGGGTTTCTTCTTAGACTCTCTGTTTTCACCGAAATTTCGAGTGTTAGAATCACCGAGTCTTTCACTTCTTTTTGGGCAAGTGTGTTAACTCCTTTTTCTTTTTTTTCTTTTTTTTTCTTTTTGTGTGTGGTTCACCCACTTCTCTTTTCTCTTTTGTTTATTTTTCTGCACACTTGCCCCTTTACTTTCATGCATACATATAGACCACCCCAAACTTACAATTTTCACACGGTTTTGAGATAGAAAAAAAACGATAAGTGCTACCCGGAAATGGTAATCATGACGAATGGGGATACAACAAAATAAAACAAAACAAGGAGGAATGGCTCAACGGGGTAAACGAGGGATATGACAACAATAAACAACACAACAATGGCGGAAAACAAGGACAGGGGAAAAGAAAAGAAAACAAACAACTGCCTCTTGTGTGACTTCACAACTGTATTATGTTGGTAGGACAAACGCAAAATTAGGGAGATAAAGATATACCTGATTTTACTCTTATGGTGATCTCTGTAAGTGTTTGGCCTTTTATAATCCTTACCAGGTGGGTTAAGTTTGCAGCTTCCACACACTCTCCATGTCGTGTGACTTCTCTTTCCGGCTTGATTTCGTCACTCAACTGCTCAATTCCGTTCACCATGTTGCGTCCGACATTTTCGGCTACATCTACTTTCAAAGTGCCTTGAGACATTAGCTTTTGGTTGTTTCGTCTCTCCATTCACCACTCATCAACTCATGTCTTCGACACCAATCTTCATCCTGTTACACTTTTAATACAACTGAAAAGAAAACTTCAGACAAAAACAAATTAAAATGAAATACTAAAACACGAAAACAATACTGATAAAAGAAAACAAAACTGATAAAATCCCTCCCCCACTTGCACGAAACATTGTCCCCAATGTTTTCGTACTCGCCGGAGAGGACTTACCAAACATCCTACTGAGGAGGAGGGGGTGGGGGAAATGCAACATCAATTGTTGCATCATGCTATGCATCTCCGTCATCATCACGCCTTGACGGGTTTGTTCAGCCCCTTGACGGTGCAACTCCAGACCTTGGCGCGCTTGCTCACCTCTGATATCGGCGAATTCGCCGTGTATCCAAGTCCATTCTTCACTTGTGAAAGATGAAGATCGGTTACCACCTTGTGATGATTGACCAGTTTCTCCTTGTAGGTGTTCACTCTCTTCATTCCGCTGAAACTGATAATTGCTTCTAAAAATCTCCCGATAGCGCCAATTCTCCTCGCTTAGGGTGGATGTTCGGTCATGGTTTGGAAGAGTCATGACCACCGTTTTCCCAACTTTGTACTCATAAGTAGTTCCATTCATCTGTATCACAAGTTGGTTAATCAAAGCAAGCATATCTAATTTAGTCATACCTGCGACGGGCTCATGATGGTTCTCCACCGGGTCATAGCCGAGAAATCTAGCTATTTGAGTGATAATACCCCCAACACAAATGTCACCAGAAACTGCTTTTCCCACTTTGCTTAAATGTGCAGCCACAAAAGCCGCCACATTAACCGGAGTCTCCGAAATCATGGAAGACATCAGAAAAAGTTCAGTTTGCGAGATAATGCCCTGACTATCACCCCTGCCAAACATAGAATAAGCCAGGCATTTTTGCACATAACGAAAACATGGATTATGAATCCGGGAAGCTTTCGCGTCTTTAGCGATATATTCAGTTCCTGTGATCTTACCCCAAAACCTTCCTGGTTCAAAATCACTAGGCAATTTTCCCGGTCCATCAGCGGGTATACCAAGGATAGCACCTAATTCCTCTAGAGTTAACCGGTGCTGAGTCTGAAACAATTGAAAAGTGATTGCACCGGTACACATAGGGAGTCTTCTTTCCCAGTCCGTATGGACCTCGTACTCCACCGTACTCAAGAACTCCAATGTTATCCGTTCATAAGTGGGTGTTGTACGCAGCATAAAATCTAACAGCCCTATTTTACTCAACAGTCTATGAAAATCCTCAAATAAACCCAATTCAGCTAGAGTAGAGGGACACATGTACCTGTTCAGAATCAACCTCCGGCTCTTATGTTTTGCATACCGGACTTCATGGGCGGGGTGAGTGAAGGTGAACCCATGCGCATTCTCGTTACTCGGCTCAGCCACCGGTTCAACATTCCTCCTTGGTCGAGTTGGAGGTCTCGAAGGTCCATCCTCGGTTGGCCTTCGTCTAGAAGCATTCTTCGGGGGCATTTTGGGTACCTGAAAAATTCACAAAAACTCAAAAGTTGAATTAGTGAAAACGGCCACCGTAGGTAGATGGAGAACGGTGAATGGAGCACTTTTTGTGAAGTGGGTGTGGGGAGAAAACGAATATTTGGAGAGGTAGATGAAGGTTTTTGATGGAGTGTTAATGGAGGTGGTAGGTTGTTGTTGGAGAGGAAGAAGAGAGAAAGAGGAAGAAAGAGAAAAAGTGAAGAAAAAGAAGGGAAAAGTAGGGTTTAGGGAGGTGGGGCGCGCAGGACCCACAAGCAAAATTTAAAAAAATTTCAAAATCTGACTCGCTGACACGGCCGTGTCAGGTGACACGGTCAGACTGTGTCCGAGTCTGGAAATCCCATGATGCTTCTAAAAAAATATGCCCAGTTGACACGGTCGTGTCAGCTCACACGGTCAGACCGTGTTCGAGTCTGGAAAACCACATTTTATATCAAAACTTTTGGTCAGCCTGACACGGCCGTGTCAGCTCACACGGTCAGACCGTGTCAGGCACTGTGCTCAGAATTTTTTTCCCGTTTTGAGTTTTCTGCTCTTTTCACTCCTCGATCGCTGTGCTTCAAAAACAACCTACAAAACAAAAACAATAAACAAAGCAAACTGTCAAATACAAAAATAGTGGGTTGCCTCCCACTCAGCGCTTCGTTTAACGTCGCATGGCTCGACGGACGTCTCCTGTAACGCCCGTATAATTTTAATATTAATTTAATTTTATTATTGAATTAATAATTAGAATTATTAAAGAAATTGTGGAAATAATGAATAAATGAGGTTTTTGGCTTTTGGGCCATATGTGGAAATAGAGGAAGAAGGGGGGTGATTCTGTAAACCTTTTTCTAATTTTATTATTATTTCATAACATTGGAATTGGGAACAAAGAAAGAGCGTGAAAGAAAGAAGTCTGAAGAACGAGGAACGTGAAGGAGAACGCTAGAGGGAGAGACCAAGAATCAAGACACTACGCCGTACAAGGGCTTTCACAGCGCTTTTTTTGGCCTTTAACAGCGCTTTAAAGCGCTGCCAAAGCCAGCGCTGGCGTAGGCTACGAAAGCGCTTTTAAAAGCGCTCTGGTAGACCCCCCCTTTAAGAGCGCTTTCCTGGAAAAAGCGCTCTGGTAGGACCCCCTATAAGAGCGCTTTCCTGGAAAAAGCGCTCTGGTAGACCCCCCTTTAAGAGCGCTTCTTAGTAAAAGCGCTGGCAAAGACCAGTAAAAAAGCAAAAAAAATTAAAAAATTACGCAGCATACAAAAGCGCTTTTGGAAAAGCGCTCTGGTAGGCCCCCCTATGAGAGCGCTTTTTCCAGACAAAGCGCTCTCATAGGGGGGCCTACCAGAGCGCTTTTCCCAAAGCGCTTTTGTATGCTGCGTAATTTTTTAGTTTTTTTTGCTTTTTTACTGGTCTTTGCCAGCGCTTTTACTAAGAAGCGCTCTAGTATGTGGACCTTTAAGAGCGCTTTTTAGAAGCGCTGTAGTTGCTAAATGAGGTATTTTTATGTGCAGCCTATAATTTAATCCTCCCAGTCGACCTGTAATGTTTTCGACCTGTAATATTTTCGACCTGTAATATATTTTCGACCTGTAATATATTTTCGACTATATTATTTCAGCCATCAGTAAGACAATATATATACTAATATATACCATTATAATATCCAAAATTATATATATACATCATTACAAAATTATATATATACATCATTACAAAATCAACAATATTATAGTTCAAATCTGCATGAAAAATTGCTTAATATAAAATTGACACAATTCCTCTTTGATTTCTTCTAACTTTAGCTTCGAGTACCCAGCAGCACAGAATTCGTCAAGGTACTATAAAACAAAAACATAATATGAATAATATATTTAGGTAAATGTAATAATTATATGAAATTATCTTAAGTTATAACTTTATACCGTGGGAGGAATCTCTAATTGATTCGCCTGAATGATTTCTTTTATAAACCTCAATACAAAGTATCCGCAGTCTGAACTGTTACGCTGTAGCGGACACTACATAGAAAAACAAATAAGATTCTATATAAGTTGTCTTGTTTTACCAAGTAGCATAAATATTATAAGCAAATTTGTGAAAAGTAATGTACCTGCACTTCGATCCAGGTGATGTTGTTTGATTTAGTCCGGGATACCTGTGCGTCCCGTTGACTACGGAATACTTGTATTGATCTAATTAACAAATATATAAAAGCATATGTTTAGATCAATCCCACAAATAAGTAAATATATAAATATACACGAATATATATTTAGAACGATCCCACTTACAAATCAACGATTTCCTTCATGGCCGGATAATTGGTCCATTCACCCTTTACCGAATTCAGATAATACACGACTTCCCTTATCGGGTTGATAGCAAGCAGCAACCAGTGTGCTCTATAAATTAAAACAATAGGTTATATGAAAATATTGCTATACACTAAAGAAACAGAGATTAGATGAATAAAGAATGAGAAACTAACCCTACTGGTCGGGTATTATACGCCCAAAGATGCAGACATTCTGTATTGCCGGTGGACATGAATCTATCGACTAAGCGCTGTCTAACAGATTCCGGATCCGAAACAATTTCCATTCCGCTGCAATGGGCGGAAGACACGAACCGGAATCTGTTAGACAATGCAGTCCCGCGCAACACTCTGTCATACAACAACCTTAAATAAAAACATAATAAACATTAGATTCTTTTCATTGAAAAGTGTAAATAAATTATATTGTGGGACTAATTAAATAATATATCGGATGAGTGAATATTACCGGATGTATGATTGCATATTACTGACGCCTAGTTGATCCTGGTTAAAAATCTCTTGCAAGTCGTCAATTGTAATATGTGACTTGAACTCAATACCGAAGACACTTTCATCCATATCGATTTCCCGTAAAGCACCATCCTTCATATCGGACATATCAACCATTGTTGCGAGTGTCGCCCGGTATCGAGGCACAAAAGCACCGCCTTTTCTTGCCGCTTGCTTCGGAGGACCACTGGGTGGTACGCTACGAACCTGCTGCGTCACTTGTTGTGACTCCCGAGCGGATGCCTAAAAATCATATAAGTTAGGTAAAATATAAAATCATGCATATTTTGATTCAGATTATATATTAACACTTTAAATGTACCTCTTTTAGCGATGCAACAGACTCCTCCTCCTGTAAAATCCCTTTACCCTTAATTGCGGGTTTTATAGGAGCAGTCTAAAAATAAAATGTAAAACATAATTAATAAACGGTTTAGAATTGACATTCGAAAACTAAATGATTCATAATCGTTTTCAATTTACCTCATCACTAATGGTAATGAGCTCCGAGGGCCATGCAACAAACGATCCTATTGCATCTCGCAGCAATGTCGTCTCTGAGACCATGTCAGGTACCGGTAGAATCGCATCACGATCTAATACAACATCCACCGATACTTTCAGGTGTCCATCCGGGAGCGGTCTGTGGTGAAGTAAATCTCCCGAAGTGTTGTGCACTTTTCCCTTGCCAACTAGTCGATAATTCGGTTCCGATAAGTATAGTTGGCAAGATGAAATGCCCTAAACCAAAAGTAAATATAAAGTCATTATCATTAATAAAATAGAACAGTTTGTAAGGAAAAAAACTTATAATTACCTCGGGAAATTTCTTTTGATAGTTGATACTAGCCTTATCACTAGTTTCTCTCACCGATGAAGTGTTGCACTTTTCTCTCATATACATATCTTTATCTCTTTGCAATTCAGAGACCTGTGCTTGCAATTCCTGCAACTTTTGCAACACTTCTTCATTGGTAAGATTTGATCTTCTCCTAGAACTCTTATAAAAAGAGGTTGGAGTCACACCATGACCCTTACCCCTCACCCGACCGGGATACTCGGGAGCATCTAGTACTCTACTAAGTACGCTCTCCTCACCGGTGGATGCCGATTGCGACAAGGTCTCCTGTAATTCATTTACATTTAAATAATTATTAGTGGAGATAAAAAGTCATTTATATATTAAAAAACATTTGATTTAATTAAAGACACAGTATTATACTTACACATTCAGTATAAACTCTCTGAACATCGGGATCGACAGCGTGATTCTTGCCCACACGAGCTTCCTTCCACAACACATGTACAGGAAGTGAAGCTTCCTCACTTTTAGTCTCCTCCAACTATGCATTGACACAAACGATAAAATCGTCAATTAAAACATGCACATGTAGACAATTAATTAAATCGAATTTCTATTTACTTACAATTTTATCCTCTAAGCGTGCATATCCCAAACGCCCTTTTTTGTATGGATACGCGGGTTTGGATGCTCTCTCCCTATTCGTGGCACTCTTTTTCTGAAAAGCTTCATCTCTTTGCTTTACAAACTCAGCCCAATCTGCTTCATCAATGAAGGTCGCATACTTTGTTGGCCGTCCCGGTGCATCTTCAAGAAATTTTCCATCTTTATCCTTAAGATAGGTGTTTGTCAAAAAACTTTTCCACCCTCTATATCTCTTGCCGGCCAAACTAAGTATGTAGCTTTTACGTTCATCTGGTATCTCAAAAGTCCTCTGCAAAAAAACGTACGCATAGTGTGTTAGTATAAATAATTTAAACAATTTATCGTCAAGATAATAACAACAATTAACCATATATGATATATACCTGAAGCTCTTCCCAAATCGCTTGTTTTTTCTCCTCCAATTCTAAATTTTTCGTCTTCGATTTCCAGGTAGCTATGGAGACTGGAATATGCATACGGACAAGTGTACCAATATAACTTGTCAACTTTGCAGAATTAGGACCAATTGGTTGTTTATCAGAATTCCATTCCAATCGGTATACTAATCCTTGGTCTCTATGTCGTATGATATCCCTCATAATAGTGATGCCTCGTGCAACCTCTTTTGCTTCAGTATCAGGTGGAGCATTTGTATCCGAAGCAACTCTTTCTTGTGAGTTTTCTTGTAAGTTTTCAGGTGGGTTTTCAGGTGGAGCATCTCTATCTGAAGCCATTGAACCTGTATCAAACAAACTAAAGCACATTAGTACACTATTAATAAGCTAACAATCTATACAAGTCAAATGGAAGTCAAACCATGCATGTACAAGTAAATCGGAAACGAAATCGGTACAAATCAAAATAAGCGTAAAAAAAGAAAGTTATCGGGATTGAACGAAATTTACATGGCTATGGTAAAACGTCGCCACGGACTCAAAAACAAAGTCGGTTTTCCGAAATTCAGACCCTAAGCCCGACTTTTGATTACGGGCAGAAGCAAAACCGATAAAAAAATAGTCCCGAAATGTAAAGATAAGTGCATGAGCAGCTCCGGAATCGTCAAAATAGTATAGTTACATGTAAAGAAGTCAACAAGCGGATACATGGTTCAAAAGTTATGTACAAAACGAGAATATGCACCAAATTGAATAAAACAAATTAGTCGGACTATGTATACTATTACCTTTATCACTAACGTCTCTTTCTTTTCTTGGTAGGTTTGTGTACTACGCGTCTCTTAACAATGCGGACGGTTGGATTGATCCAAATACCCTCATTATGATCATTTCTAATACAAGATTCATTCTCATTTTGATCGTTTCTTGTACAAGATTCAATGCCAACACCAATATCACCTTGATCTTCAATTTTTTCATCAACTATTTTGTTAGATAAAATCACTATAGACCATTTCGTACTTGTCGGATCATTGACATAGAACACTTGTTTAGCTTGAGAGGCTAGAATGAAAGGCTCATCTTTGTACCCTACCCTATTGAGATCCACTTGCAAAAATCCTGACTTATCCATTCGTACGCCACTATTATTTTCAACCCACTTGCAACCAAATACAGGAATCTGAAACTTCGCGTAATCAAACACCAAAATGCGCTCGATAACCCCAAAATATGACAAATTTGCAAATTTCGGATTTAAGTCATTCGCACTTGATATGTGCATAGCTTCAGCTACCAAGGTAACACCACTATTTTGCATAGTACTTTTATCATCCTGTTCTTTGGTATAAAATGTGTATCCATTAATTGCGTATGCGCTATAAGAAAGTACAATTACAGATGGACCATAGGCTAAACATCTCAACCTTTCTGTTACTGAAGCAGGATCTGAACGATACTTTGAATAAATATGATCTCTAAACCACGGTATGAAACTTCGATTGTGCTCTCGTACTATCCAGTTCTCATTTCTATTTGGATTTAAATCTCGGAGAACAACTTTGTGCATTTCAACAAACGGCTCAACCTCAATCTCATTGTGCAGAACATACAAGTGCACTTGATCCCGTTCGACCATTGATACTGTCACAACTTTATTTCCAATTAGCCTTTTTCCTTCTTTTTTTTCGACAATATGAGATTTGGGGAGTCCAATTGATTGAACATTTGACAGATATTCAGTACAAAACTCAACCGCTTCTTCAGCAACGTATCGCTCGGCAATACAACCCTCCGGTCGACTTCTGTTTTTCACGTACCCTTTTAATATTTTCATATAACGTTCAGCAGGGTACATCCATCTCATATAAGCTGGTCCGCACAGTTGTGTCTCTTTCACAAGATGAACGACTAGATGAACCATTATGTCAAAAAACGAGGGAGGAAAATACATTTCAAGATCACATAAAGTAACAACTATCTCATTTTGCAATGTTGGTAAGATCGCGGGATCGACCACCTTACTGCAAATAGACCTGAAGAAGAAACACAGCTTAGTTATTGCGCTTCTTACTTTTTCTGGCAGAATAGAACGTATACCTATTGGTAAAAAATGTTCCATTATAACATGGCAATCATGCGTCTTCAAACTCTTTAACTTGAGGTCTTTCATGGACACAAGTCTTCTAATATCTGAAGAGTAGCCTTCTGGAACTTTTACTTCACTGAGGAACTTACACAATGTTTTCTTCTCCTTTCTAGATAGAGTGTAAACAGCAGGTGGCAGATATGTTCGTCTTCCTTTCGTCACGGGCCCCAATTCAGTTCTCATCCCCATGTTTACCATGTCATTCCTTATGTTAACGCCATCCTTAGACTTTCCTTGTATATTGAGTAGCGTACCTATAACGCTGTCAAATACATTTTTTTCAATATGCATAACATCCAGGAAATGTCTTACGTACAACGACTTCCAATATGGAAGTTCAAAGAAAATTGACTTCTTCTTCCACCCACCCTTGACAATTGAATGTGCAAAAGGCTTGCCAAACTGAGTGCTCACATCTTTCACCTTTTCAAAAATTTGATCACCTGACAAAAAAGGCGGGGCTGTACGATGTTCGGCCTCTCCATTGAATGCTTTTCTCCACCCACGGTAGTGATGATTAGAATTTAAGAATCTACGATGGCCGAGAAAGACATTCTTCTGACAAAGCGCCAATCGTGTCGTATCGGTTTCATCTTCACAAACAGGACACGCCTTTTGACCCTTGTTGCTGTACCCGGATAGATTTCCGTATGCTGGAAAATCATTAATTGTTCCAAACAACATCGCCCTCAAGTTGAAACTTTCTTTCCTATACCCATCGTAAACCTCCACACCTCTCTCCCACAAAAACTTTAAATCTTCGATTAAGGGTGCCAAGTATACGTCTATGTCATTCCCTGGTTGTTTAGGCCCAGAAATTAGCATAGATAACATCATGTACTTACGCTTCATACATAGCCACGGAGGTAAGTTATAAATCATAAGAATCACAGGCCATGTGCTATGCGAGATACTTTGAATACCATGCGGGTTCATTCCATCAGTAGACAATGACAACCGAAGGTTTCTTGCTTCTTTTCCAAATTCAGGATATTCAGTATCAACTTTACTCCATTGTGGTGAGTCTGCCGGATGTCGCAACTTTCCATCAATAATTCTTTCATCTGCATGCCAAGTCAAGTGTCTTGAATCGGTCTCACTACGATACATGCGTCTAAATCTCGGAATTATAGGAAAATACCATAAGACTTTAGCAGGAGACAACTTTTTCTTATATCGAGGGGCACCACATTTAGGACACTCATTCAACGCTGCATACTCGTTTCGAAACAAAACGCAATCGTTTGGACATGCGTGTATCTTATCATAGCTCATTCCAATAGAAGACAACATCTTTTTGGCTTCATACGTTCGATTGGGAAGAACATTATCCTCTGGTAGCATATCTTTCATAAGGGCTAATAACTCTGTGAAACTTTTATCCGACCATCCATTGTCCGCCTTTAAGTTGTACAACTTTAACACCGCAGACAATCTTGTGAATTTTGAACAACCATCATACAACGGTTTCTCTGCATCGCTTACCAACCTCTCAAACATTTTGGGACAATCCGCTAGATCTTCTTCCAGCGCTTCTGCAATCTCTTCGACACGATCACAATCGTATGTGTCTGTGCAATCGTCGTTTGAAGCATACTTCCTATTACACCTCGACCCAGCATTCCCGGTACTTTTCTCACCATGCATTGTCCAACATGTATAACTTCTATCAATTCCAAACCGTAGTAAATGAGATCCCAACTGATTCCCGTTAACCTTACCCCCGGCATAACAGCAACCCAAGCAAGGACACGGCATTCGAAGCGGGTCTTTGGAGTTCGCAACCGCAAACTCAACAAATTCCCATACCCCTTTCTCGTACTCTTTCGACAATCGGTTTGAATTCATCCATGTCTTATCCATGTCTTAATTAAGCTAAACAACAACGGTCAAACTTCCACTCTTCACAAGTAACCCCTATGGCGAATTCAATTCACAAAGTTAGTAAGTACCTCCTATATTAACTCTCTAAACACATAAAACTAATGTGTTTCTGTCAAAACGCAAAGTATAAACGGAATGAATCCGAAGCAATAAAACGTAACATATATAATCACACAATTTCAGACAAATTCATCATAATACCAGTAATTTGAGAAAGAAATTTACCTCGGATGTTACCGAACTCAAGAAAACGCCAAACGTCGAACTAGGCTGGGAAACGATCAAACTTTCACTATACACAAGTTACCCCTATAGCAAATTCACAAAGTTAGTAACCACCAAGACAAAATCGATTGAACAAAGGAAATCAACAATAGTTTGATGTGTGTACATACTCCTAAATATGTAGTACCAGAGTCAATGATACGAGCTCCAAAGAGATCCAAAGTTATCAATCCAGTCAGACCTATACAAGAAATTCAATTCAATGTATGATTATAATAAGAATGGGTGAATAGCTCATGATGCAGTTAAATAAAAGTATATAATATATATTTTATCAAATTCCAAAATCTATATAGCTATGTATGTACTAGCTAGGGTTATTGTTGTTGTTATTATATATAAATAAAAGTATATAATATATAATATATATTATATATTATATAGTTTATATATATGCATAATACTGTTTGGTGCAGTATTGTCCATCTCAAACTTCCAGATATGTATTCATCAAATAGTTCGTAGTAACAGTTAGAAACTGCGCTATTTCTTAGAAACTTCGTAGTAACTACCTTTTCACTAAATTAAGAAATATTGTAGGATAACTTCATGTGAATTCTAATGAATGAAAAACTGTCTGTAATGTGAGTTTTATGGCATATGGAGGGAATGGTATGATTTTAGTGCTGGTCTCTGTTTCATGAGATGTTTCATTTTTAATTATGTTCATACTGATACTATTATATATTCATTTTTATATCATTTAATTTATATTCAGTTTTATGCCCAAATATATGATGGGCATCGGTTATGCCACTAGCTAGTTATATAACTTTACACGTATGTATATACCGACATGCCTCAAAATCATATATCATCATTGGTAGAGAAATATTGCACCTCCTCCACTATCTTATACAACAGTCAAGAAACTTTACTCACAATTTCAATTCTACTAAGATAACAAGAGACTCACAATTTCAATTGTACTAAGATAAGAAGAGGCTAAGGACATAAATGGAGACCACAAATTAAGAATAAGAGCCTCTCTATGGAACAGAACTCAAAAGATAAGAAGAGGTTAAATTTATATTTTGTGAAAACCATACAAGCAGACCCCAAACAATCCAACAGCCACCATTTCACAGTTCAACAGAACTCAAAACCCTATCACTTAGAAGTTTCTGGAACAAACCCTATCACCTAAAATCACACGTTTCTGGAACTAGGCAATTGCTAACAGAAATATTATGTATATATATATATATATATATATATATCAAAGGCCTTAAGAAAAGAGCATTCCATCAAATTCAGAATCACAAGGATACATTGATACATCTAGGGTTTTGTTGAAAGCTATGAGAAGTGTGATACCTGGGTGGCGCAAAGCAAGTTGCTACCAGAGGAGAAGAGACGGAGACGAAACGATGGTGGTGGACGGAGGAGAAGAAGTTCGCGCGATGGTGGTGGACGGAGGACCGATAAGGTTGACGGAGGACCGATAAGGTTGACGGAGGACCGACGACGGTGAGGGGTGGGGTTTCTGGTTCGCGTGCAGAGAGAAAAAGAAAGAGAGAAAGTGAGAAACAGTAGAAGCGTATTTTTGGTTTTAATTTTAGTAATAAGGCTACTAAAGCGCTTCTGGAAAGCGCTCTCATAGCCTGGGCTATACCAGCGCTTTTGACAAAAAGCGCTCTCATTAAACACCCCTACCAGAGCGCTTTTGAAAAGCGCTTTCGTTCCCCCCACGTTCCCCCCACCTACCAGAGCGCTTTTGTAAAGCGCTTTCGTACCCCCCCCCCCCCCCCTACCAGAGCGCTTTTGAAAAGCGCTCTCATAACCCCCCCCTACCAGAGCGCTTCTTAAAAGCGCTTTCATACCCCCCCACTATTAGAGCGCTTTTTTAGCGTGTTTTTTAATTTTGTCTTTAGCGAAGCCTATGCCAGCGCTTTTCCTAAAAGCGCTTTCGTAGGGGTGCTGCTAAAAGCCAAATTTGGCGTAGTGAGAATTACCTAAGGTAAGGGGGGACTTGTCTTGATTATCATCTATTATCGGGTTAGGGGTTGATAATGCTGAATAGATGTAGAATTCGGATTGATTGAGTCATATGATAGGTTTAGGGATTGTGTCAATTGTATGATGTTTGATCTCTATGTGTGAATCTATGATGTCTGTGTTGTTATAGTCTCAATTGATGCGTAATTGGTGCATTATGAGACGTAATTTGTGTTGTTTTGGGCAATCTATATATCTATGTTCGCACTGGTATGTATTTGGGGTGTTTGGAATGCATGGAATGCTGTTTTTCTGCTGATTGGGGTTTCTGAAAATCGCGGTTCGCGCCGCGTACATAGGGGTGGCGCCGCGAACCTGAAGGCAGAATGCCAGGAATTTGTGATACGCTCAGGTCGCGCCGCGTACCTGTGTTCGCGCCGCGAAGGCGTAACTTTTTCTCGTTCCGCGCCGCGTGTGGATGTGTGCGCCGCGAACTGTTGGCAGAGAGCCAAGGAATTTTGGGACGCTCAGTGCGCGCCGCGAGAAGGTGATGGCGCCGCGTGCTGATGGTATTTTCGAGATATTTTCTAAAAGTTCAAAGATGCATAACTTTTTAACCGTCGGTCCGTTTAATGTGCCGTTTTGAGCTAAACGAACCTTATAGGATAATCTATATGATGATGATTTATTAGTTTTAGAATGATGATAATACATGTATGCTATTTCTTATTGACGATGATGATTGGTGCAGATACATGTATATTTTCTGTATGATGATGATAGAATTGTGATGGAATGGTGTTAATATATATGAACATACTGATGATGATGATGGTATTGATGATAATGATGATGATGGTATAAGTATGTCATATATGTTGCATTCATTCACATACATTAATGATACTGTATCCATAAGGGTGAGTTGGATCAGTGAAGGGCATGATTCCCATTGTGTGGAATCTGTGCTGGCAGGGCCGTATCTTGATGATGTTGGATCGGTCATGGGTTATTCCCATTGGATGACGTTGGTACCACATGCATAGTGTCAGTTCATTCATATGCATAATTTATAACATGATTGGATGTATTCCAGTGTTGTAAATATTGATGATGTGTTGGTTGTTGTTTGGTTTGTTTGAATGTCTGTTTATGAAACAATTGGGTGAATGATGCAACTGTGACGTGTTACTGCTTATAACCTTATAACATTTGTTAATTATGACGAGACTCACCCTTACATGTTGTCATTTTCAGATTGAGGATAGCGGCTGTTCGACTCGGTGAGGTTTAGCTCATGAGTCAGTGTTTCTAGTTAGCGTCAGGTGTCATGCTCTGGTAGTTGTAACACTGGGAACGTTTGTTTGGAGTTTTGATTGTAACTCTATATTTATCTATTTTGGTTGAAGTCTGATACATTTAGTAATAATGTTGACTTGATGAAGTATTCCGCTGCGTAGAACATGGGTTTGATTAATGAATTATGATTTCAGGTGTTTTCAGTAAATGCATGACTTATACTGACGTATGTTTTCATTATTTATGAATTGTGATTTCTGATTTAATAATTGTTTATTTGCCGCGGGTTATTAGAGGGGTGTTACAATAGTGGTATCAGAGCATAGTCGGTCGTTGTGACCAGAGTCTTAGTGTCAGTGTCAGTTTTCCTGTGTATACGACTAATACAAGTTATTTGTCGATACTTTGTTCTGACTGGATTGTTGTATTTAAGCAGAACAAATGGCTGGAAGAGGAGGAAGAAACGATGATGCTCTTGGTGAGGCTCTGGGCATGATTGCTGGTGTGCTTGGAGGAGGGACTGTAGGAGCAGGGATTGGTGCTGATAGGCAACTGGGGGATTTTCAGAGGAACAATCCCCCATTGTTCAAAGGCACGCACGATCCTGAGGGTGCTCAGAAATGGCTCAAAGAGATCGAGAGGATTTTCCGAGTCATGGACTGTGCTGAGAATCTCAAGGTGAGGTTTGGCACTCACATGTTGTCTGAGGAGGCTGATGACTGGTGGTTGACAACCAAAGCTGAACTGGATGCTGGCGGTACAACGGTTACTTGGGCTATATTCAAGAGGGAATTTCTGAGGAGGTATTTTCCTGAGGATGTCAGGGGCAGAAAAGAAGTGGAATTTTTGGAGTTGGTTCAAGGTAACATGACTGTACCAGAGTATGCTGCCAAGTTTGTGGAACTGGCAAAGTACTATGTGCACTACAACAACGACGAAGCCAGTGAATTCTCGAAATGTGTCAAGTTTGAGAATGGCCTTCGTGATGAGATCAAACAGGGTATCAGGTACCAGAGAATCCGGAGATTTGTTGATTTGGTGGATTGTAGCAGGATTTTTGAGGAAGATAGCATCAAGCTGAAGTCATCTCACTCTCGCGAGTTGGTTGACAGAAAGGGGAAGAAGCCTATGGACAGAGGTAAGCCATATGGTAGAGGTAAACCTGCTGATTGGAAGAAACCCAGTGGGGGATATTCCAGTGCTCGTATCAGATGCTACAATTGTGGTGAGATGGGACATCGTAGGAATGAGTGTAAGCTGAACCAGAAGAAGTGCTTCAAGTGTGAGGAAGTGGGTCATGTTGCGGCCGATTGTAAGAAGAGGGTTGTGACTTGTTACAACTGTGGTGAAGAGGGTCACATCAGTCCTAATTGTCCTAAGCCAAAGAAGAACCAATCGGGAGGAAAAGTTTTTGCTTTGACCGGGTCAGAGACTACTCCAGAGGACAGATTGATTAAAGGTACGTGTTTCATTCATGGCACACCTTTAGTTGCGATTATTGATACTGGAGCAACTCATTCTTTTATTTCTTTGGACTGTTCTACAAGGTTAAATCTTGAGATATCTGACATAAATGGAAGTATGATTATTGACACTCCTGCGTCGGGTTCAGTAACTACTTCGTCTGCATGCTTGAATTGTCCGATTGACATTTTTGGTAGAGAATTCGGAATGGACTTAGTGTGCCTTCCGTTGAAAGAACTTGATGTAATCCTGGGAATGAACTGGTTGGAGTTCAACCGTGTTCATATCAACTGTTTTGAGAAGACGGTAATTTTTCCTGAAGAAGTTAGTGCTGATAATCTGGAAATGACAGCTAGGCAGGTGAATGAGGCTATCGGAGATGGTGCAACAGTATTTATGTTGTTCGCATTGATGAATGTGAAAGAAAAGGTGGCTAGTAGCGAATTACCTGTGGTGTGTGAATTTCCGGAAGTTTTTCCTGAAGATGTGAATGAATTACCACCGGAAAGAGAAGTGGAGTTTTCTATTGATTTAATTCCGGGAACTAGTCCAGTGTCGATGGCACCGTATCGGATGTCTCCGTCTGAGTTGGCCGAACTGAAGAAGCAGTTAGAAGAATTGCTGGAGAAGAAATTTATTCGTCCTAGTGTTTCCCCGTGGGGTGCGCCTGTGTTACTAGTAAAGAAGAAAGAGGGTTCGATGAGGCTGTGCGTAGATTACAGACAATTGAACAAGGTTACTATCAAGAATCGGTATCCATTTCCGAGGATTGATGATTTGATGGATCAGTTGGTTGGAGCGCGGGTATTTAGTAAAATTGATCTGAGGTCTGGGTATCACCAGATACGTGTGAAAGATGATGACATTCAGAAGACTGCTTTTAGAACAAGGTATGGACGTTATGAGTATTCTGTAATGCCGTTTGGAGTTACTAATGCACCTGGTGTTTTTATGGAGTATATGAACAGGATATTTCATCCTTATCTCGACAAGTTTGTGGTGGTATTTATAGATGATATCCTGATATATTCTAAGAATGAGGAAGAGCATGCCGAACACCTTACAACTGTGTTAGAACTGTCGAAAGAGAAGCAACTTTTTGCCAAACGGTCGAAGTGTGAATTCTGGTTAGAAGAAGTTAGTTTTCTTGGACATGTGATTTCTAAGAATGGTATTACTGTTGATCCTACAAAGATAGAAGCTGTATCTCAGTGGGAAGCTCCGAAGTCAGTGTCAGAGATTCGTAGTTTTCTTGGCCTTGCAGGTTATTACAGGAAGTTTATTGAGGGATTTGCAAAGTTAGCATTGCCGTTAACTAAACTAACCAGGAAGGGACAAGCTTTTATTTGGGATGCAAAGTGTGAAGAAGGATTCCAAGAGCTGAAGAGAAGGTTGACTAGTGCTCCTATCTTGATTTTGCCGAATCCGACAGAATCATTTGTGATTTATTGTGATGCGTCACTAATGGGTTTAGGTGGTGTGTTAATGCAAAACCAACAAGTAGTTGCTTATGCGTCGAGACAACTTAAAGTACATGAGAGGAATTATCCGACTCATGATTTGGAGTTGGCAGCTGTAGTGTTCGTTTTGAAGTTGTGGCGACACTATTTGTATGGTTCGAGATTTGAGGTATTCAGTGATCATAAGAGCCTGAAGTATCTCTTTGACCAGAAAGAGTTGAATATGAGGCAGAGAAGATGGTTAGAATTCCTGAAAGATTATGATTTTGGTTTGAATTACCATCCGGGTAAGGCAAACGTTGTTGCTGATGCATTGAGTAGGAAAACCTTGCATATGTCTATGCTAATGGTGAAGGAATTGGATTTGATTGAACAATTCAGAGACTTGAGTTTGGTATGTGAAGGTACTTCTACTAGTGTTAAATTGGGTATGTTAAAGCTGACTAGTGGCATTCTTGAAGAGATCAGAGAGGGTCAGAAAGATGATGTTGAGTTAATAGATAAGTTGACTTTGATTAACCAAGGCAAGGGTGGTGAATTTAGAATTGATGAAAATGGTATACTGAGGTTTGGTGACCGAATTTGTGTCCCTGATATTGCTGAACTCCGGAAACGTATTTTAGAGGAAGGACACCGTAGTGGGTTGAGTATTCATCCTGGTGCTACCAAGATGTATCATGATTTGAAAAAGTTGTTTTGGTGGCCGAGAATGAAGAAAGAAATTGCCGAGTTTGTGTACTCTTGTTTAATTTGCCAGAAGTCAAAGATTGAGCATCAGAAACCATCTGGGTTTATGCAACCGATGTTTATTCCTGAGTGGAAGTGGGATAGCATATCAATGGATTTTGTGTCGGGTTTGCCGAGGACTGGCAAGAATTGTGAAGCTATCTGGGTCGTGGTAGACAGATTGACGAAGTCTGCACATTTTATACCGGTGAGAATGGATTATCCGATGGAGAAGCTAGCTCAGTTGTATATTGAGAAGATAGTTAGTCTTCATGGTATTCCTTCAAGTATCGTGTCAGACAGAGATCCGAGGTTTACGTCTAAGTTCTGGGAAGGTTTGCAGAAGGCTTTAGGTACTAAACTGAGGTTGAGTTCTGCTTACCATCCGCAGACGGATGGACAGACTGAGAGGACAATTCAGTCGTTAGAGGATTTGTTACGTGCTTGTGTGCTGGAAAAAGGAGGTACTTGGGATAGCTATCTGCCTTTGATCGAGTTTACTTACAATAATAGTTATCATTCGAGTATTGGTATGGCTCCGTTTGAGGCTTTGTATGGTAGGAGATGTAGGACACCGTTGTGTTGGTATGAATCTGGTGAGAGTGATGTGATTGGACCAGAAATTGTACAATAGACTACGGAGAAGATTAAGATGATTCAGGAGAAGATGAGAGCTTCTCAGAGTCGTCAGAAGAGTTACCATGATAAAAGAAGGAAGACACTTGAGTTTCAAGAGGGAGATCATGTGTTTATGAGAGTTACTCCTATGACAGGAATTGGTCGGGCATTGAAGTCAAGGAAGTTGACTCCGCGTTTTACCCTAAAAATCCCCAGGAAGTCAATCAAAGGTTTCAATCATCTTCAAATAATCCCTATGACAATATACAATGGAAATTGTATCTCAATTCAAGATCCACAGTCATCAACTTCATCTGGTCGACAATTAGGGTTTTTTGACCTAATTCACTGAACCACTGACTTTTTAATCAGGACATGGTGCCACAACTCAAACCATGGCTCAATATCCTCTAATGCTTCAATATGATCCATTCATACCATTCATCTGATGAGGATAGCCTGGTTCATTGGAAATCTCCAGAAACGCGATTCGTCTGAAAAAGTCAACTGTACAAGATCACCATTGACTTTTGGGGAATTTTGGTCAACCATGAATTTTGAAGTTTTGAATCATCAATATATGATATATGAAGTCATTTGATCAAGAAAAATCAAGAAAATCAATCAGGAATCAAAAGTCAAAAGTTTGACTTTTCATACTTAGAAAAATTTCTAAGTGTTTTTCATGGTTTTTTCCAAACTTTGGAAGGGAATTTCTCAAAATTTCACCTACAAACTGAAAAAAACTTCCAACATAAAAGTTGTAGATTTTGATCCAATAAACAACTTTGACACATATAATTTTTTTCCATAAGATCAACCATTTAAGAGATATGGAGCTTCAAAGTTGGCATCTTTGGAAAATTTCACTTGAAACTTCATTTTTCTCAAAGTTCATGGATCTTTTTCACCCACTTCCTTAAAGATCTTGAAGAAACTTTCAACTAGGGTTTTGAAGTGTGTAATATGAGCTTTCCAAAATGTCTAAGAGCATGAAAAAATATGGAGTGTAGCCATGGTTTTGAATTTTGACATTAGTGAACTTTTCACTTGAAATCTCATGCCATTTTCACTAAGTTATGCACTATTCTACCAAATGATCCAATTGATGACACATAGAGGCAATAATTGAAAGATATTTCTGGTTTGAGATCAGAATGGAAAGAGATAAGAAGCTTAGAGAAATAACCATGGTTTAGTTACTTTTAACCATATGCATTAAATGTGAAAGATTCCTTTCTATCCCTTAAGCCAAATCATCAAACTTTGAAGCAAGTTGAAAAGCTCTGAGTTCAGAATCTTTGGCCTATAAATAGAGGTCCTCACTTCATTGCAAATCACACCAAAACCTCACAAATTATAGGTTTTCTCTTTCTTTCTTGAATTGCAAGTTTCTTAAGTTTCAAAGAGGTAGAAATCCCAACCTCTAAACCCTTGAAGTTCTGGCCAAAGTAATGATTCTAACATCTCATAAACATCATATGGGATGTGTTTGAATCACTCATACACCCAAAAACACCTCAAATCTCAGAATCATCATCTCACTTCTCAAATATGCATAACCTAAGCCTTATCATGCCAAAATCAATTCCAGGTCATTTCTGTCCAAACTAACACTTCAAACACCATCCATATACTTCATATGAACTATCCAAACACTCATCATCAACCTGAAACATCAGAATCATCAAGCTCGATTCTCACTTGCTCCTACTGCAGATCGGGTACCCCCAACTGCTCCAGGGGTTTTCAATTCATTCCAAGCATCCAGACACCTTCCATAAGGTCCATTGAAGCTATCCAGATCATCAAGCAACTTTTGTAACACCCCTATTGCAAAATTCAATTCTCAGGTGGCCGTTTTAGAAGGTAAGCTCTCTTGAACTTCAAACTCTATCATACATGCATCATAAATGAAAAACTGGTTTACCATCATGTTTCTGCATATGTATGGATCATTAACCCTCAATCAATTGCAACTTATCATGCACACACACGATTTCAGATTGAAACTCAGAATTAGGGTTCTTCGTGTTCATCAGAAAATTGATAGCCTTAGAGTTAAAATAAATGCAACTAATGATACCATTGTGTTCCTTATGAAAAATCGAGCAAGTTAGGCTATTCACTTGATCCAAACAATTCAGTTTTCAGAATTTTCAAATTCAATTTGGGGGTTGTGTTCTTGGCGCCAAATTTTGAAACTGAACTTAGGAACCTGATTCAAAATATATTTAATTCATTGCAAGAGATTAACAGACCACGCGCGTGGTCTGGTTGGTTAAGTTTTTGAGTTGTGAGAGAGAGGGCGCGAGTTCAACACTCATGGGGGCCAAAACATTTTTTTATCACTATTTTCTTTCAAATTTTTTTTTTACACAACTTTAATTAATTCATTGACCAATCAAATTAACTCATTTTTATTTCATTTTTTACACATCTTTTATTTAATATACATATTTTAACAATATCAAAAAAAAATCATAAAAAAGGATTTATTTAATATGCTTTTAATTAGGTTTAAAATGATACATTTTTTAAGTGTTTTTAAATACTTTAAATATTGTTTTTCATTTAATTTTTAACCTAATCACTTGTAAATATTTTTTGTGACCAAACCCTAATCATTTAGGTCTTAATTAAGCATTAAAACTTGTTTTAACTTAATTAAGTTGACTTTTGTCAAAATTCAAATCGTTTTAAGACGAGCGATCGCGATTCTTCCCAAAAACGATAAACCATTTCCTTTTGATTTTCAAAGAAAACTATTGATTAAATCTTTTTAATTGATCAATTGATTTTCAAAATGATGTGGGGCCTCTCGAATATTAGAGAGTATAAGTCCCTTTCCTTTTTCTTTTTACAGTTTTTCTTTGTACAGAAAACTCTTTCAAAAACAATAACTTTCAAACAGTTTTTCAAACGACGCGTCTGTAAATAAAACAATCAACCATGTTTTCAAAAATATACCATGGGCCTCCATGTAGGTATAAGTCCCAAGCCCTTTTGTACATACCCATTCCTGTACATGAAATTAGGTATTTCATTGTACACATTTTTGTACATATCTTGATCTGTTTTTAACTTTGAATAACAAACCAAAAATGAAGGTTTCTTTAAATCTTCCCAAAAATATACCATGGGCCTCCATGTAGGTATAAGTCCCAAGCCTTTTTGTGAATACCTGTTTACATAGCTTTGAATAAACTCAAGTGGGTCTTTCCCCGAGTATAAGTCCCGAGCCCCGTGTATACAAATGGATCATGCTTACAGGTATATTTCCTTCATAAACTCCATTATATACACACACTTTGTCATATATATAATTGTTCATACCTGTTCATGTTTGTTAATACTTGTTCATGTTTGTTCATATGTGTGATATGTGTGCTTGTTCAACTTAGTACAACACTAGGTTCCCCATAGCCTCCTATTGGGCTTCGTGCAAAGAATCTCCACTAGTTTAGGTTAGGACATAGAGTATGGTTTCCCGGTGAAATCGCTCTAAGAGCTCAAACCAACTATACCATGCCTCCCCTTGGGCTTTGTACAAACGAGTGACCCTCCCATAGCCTCCTCTTGGGCTTACAATGCAAGGACCCTGGATTGTCCCTCCCATAGCCTCCTCTTGGGCTTACAATGCAAGGACCCTCAGATAGCCTCCTCTTGGGCTTCGTACAAGGACCCACGGGCTTCTTATAAGCATCCCCAATATCCAAATCAAAATACCCTAGGAGATTAGACATTTATCATCTCTATGATATGAGTATCTCTTCTATATCATCACAAACAATCAATCAATCAAACTCTTTTTGCCACAAGGCTGGCTAATCAATCAAACCTTTTTGCCACCATACTGGCTGATTAATCAAAGTTTTTGTCACAAGGCTGACTTCATTGAAACTTTTGCCACAAGGCTGGCTGATTAATCAAAACTTTTTGTCACAAGGCTGACTTCATTGAAAGTTTTTGCCACAAGGCTGGTTAAACAAACAAAAACATCTTTATCATTCTAAGCACCACAAGTGGCATGGCCCAGGGCTTATAATGAAAAGATTTTCAAACAAAAAACAAACAGATGTATGTGATGATATAGATTAGATACATCGAACATTTAGATGACATTTGTCTCTTTTCCTTTGCTTCCACTAGCATAAGTGGGAACTACGATTGCTCTGACTTTCTCAACATCCCTTTGAGAATACGTAGGCACAAGGTCGTATCCTTGGCGAGCAAAACTTCTCCCTCAAACCACTCAAACCTTAGCACCCGTAGACCCCGAGCTACAGATGCTCTGATTCCCTCTAAGGGATATGTATGCAGAGGATCGCGATGATCTTTGCGAGCATAATCAAACAAACACCTTAGGTCCCACCTCTTTCTCACAAGAACCTCCACCATAACAAGAATGGAATAAACAAAACAAAGAAACCTATAGAGTACTATAGATACGTTGGGTGCTAATACCTTCCCTTCGTATAACCAACCCTCTTACCCAAGATCTCTCCCCCACTTTTAAGGTTATTGCAACTTTTTTCCTTTTCCTCTTTTGGAAACAATAAAAAGTTTGGTCGGTACAAAAGAAAAATCATTTTTTGAGCACTCGAGCCCAAAGAAGGCATCAGGTGTCTCATCCCGAAAAAAGACAACGATTTTTCCCCGCGACAGAAAAATGGCGACTCCACTGGGGACCATCTTTTTATTGTTTCCAAAGAAAGGGTTATTTCTATTTGTTTTGTTTTTATTTTGTTCTTGTTTGGTTCTTTGGTTCTGTTACTTGTGTGGTTCTGTTACAAGTGATACATTATGGACAAATCCTAACCCGGATTAAGTACACATAAGAATTAGGTGGAGGGTATAGTCATGTGCAGGCGCACGTGAGAATCCTTCCGCTCAGTGGAGGTTCCTTGTTTGTAATATATGTTTAGCGAGTTAATTGCGAAGACATTATTGCTTTCATTGAACTGTAGAAGCTGAGTTGGCTGTAGAACCCCAACCCATCCTGGCCTTATTAGGTTGTGGTGCAGAAACTATTCAGGTGAAGACTTGGATTAGTTGTCATGCGGAGAACCACACTCAGACGAGTTTTTCTTGAGAATATTGCTGGCTCATGAGTTTAATTGTGGAAAGCCGGTAATATCCGAAATAAAAATGTAGACTCTGACGTATCAGTAGAACATGTTTTGCAGGTGATTAACTAGAACTATCCCATGTTTGGTTCTCTGACCTCATGCTCGTGACGCTGGACCTTTGAACCTGTGTGTACCATATTTGTGTTGCCATGTCTGTATTACCATGTATGTGTTACCATGTTTGAACTACCATGTTTGCTTTACCATGTTTGAATATGTGGCATCCATGCATCCATGCATTCATACATCCATAAAAAATAAAAAAATAAGAAACATCTTTTTCCATAAAAACATGATTTTTTCCAAACAATTAGAGAATTTTCTTTGCAAACATTGTAGGATTAGGTTATGGAGTGGGTAAAAAGGCATACCAAGAGGTACGGTTTCAAAGAGCCTAATGTGGAAAGACTGAAAGAGTTAGCGTCTTTTGTACAAGATCCTCCTGATTTTAGGAAAAGCCATGGAAAGCTTTTGCCTATCTTGAACACTCATGTTGATGAAGGACTTCTCAAAACTCTGGTTCAGTTTTATGATCCCGTCTACCGGTGTTTTACCTTTCCAGACTATCAGTTGGTACCAACCTTGGAAGAATATGCCAATCTTTTGGGTATTCCTGTGTCTGACAAAATACCTTTCAATGGTTTGGAAGCCATTCCTAAGTCACCAGTCATTGCAACAGGAACCCACTTGAAGAAATCTGAAATAGAGAGTAATTGGACTACCAAAGGAAACCTTCCAGGTTTGCCTTCACAGTTTCTAATAAAGAAAGCCTTTGACTTCATCGAGACTGGTAGCATGATAGCTTTTGAAGCTGTACTAGCCTTACTCATCTATGGGTTGGTTCTGTTTCCCAACATCAACGACTTTGTTGATATCAACGCCATAAAGATCTTTCTGATTGGAAATCCTGTTCCGACTCTGCTTGGTGACATGTATTTCTCTATCCATCATAGGAATCACCAAGGTGGTGGAATTATTGTATGTTGTGCACCTCTGTTGTTTAAATGGATTGTTTCACACTTACCTAAGTCTCCCATTTTCACGGAAAACCGGGAAGGTTTACGTTGGTCTCAAAGACTTATGTCTCTTACTAATAATGATATTCAGTGGTATACCTTGGCTCGCTGCGGTACAGAAACCATTGAAAGTTGTGGAGAATTCGCCAACGTACCCCTCATTGGTACACAAGGAGGAATTAACTACAATCCGGTCCTAGCCCGACGACAACTCGGGTATGCAAATTCAACTAAACCCATTGGCCCTACAGTGGAAAGTTACTTCTATCAGGAAGGAAATGATCCTCAAGGGTTGAAAACAAAAATGGTGAAAGCCTGGTGTAGCGGGGAAAATCTGACATCGAAGCCATGGGATTGACTCGAATCAATATTCCGTTTTGAAATCGCCACCGCGCTTTATTTTTTCAAAGGAAAAGGGAAAAGAACGTAAAACCCAAAGTTTTGTTTTAAAAACAAGAAAGAGAACTCAGGTTCGGGTGTTGATTATATGAGGGGAAGGTTTAAAGCACCCCTCATATCCGTGGTACTCCACGGGAACCTTTTTGAAAATCTGTGTGTGTGTGTGCTAAAAAAACGGTTTGTTTTATTTTTAAAATAAGCTCGGCAAAGCGTTAAGCTTTGGGCCTACATACCTCCTCGGTGCAATGGAGAAGTCAGAGCTAATGTAGTTCCGCTTTTGGGAAAAACGTTTTTTTAAAAACGAATAAACACTTTGGTGTCGTTAGAGAGAAATACTCAGCCATTGATCTTGAGCATGAGAACAAACAAGTTCTTTGCATCGCAAATGAAAGAAGGGCTCCAACTCGGATAAAATCAACGAGTATGCCACTAGCTCTCTCACGCGGAAAATATCTCGTTATTATCAATCAATTTCAAAATCGTGGGGTATAACCACTCGTTTCGACAGTTAACGGTGTCTAAACTTTTGAAGAAAAGCCACTAAGGGCGAAAGATATTTTTGAGAAAAAAGGTTTTGAAAAGGTTTGCAAACATAAGAATATTTTGGAAAAAGGGAGAAGATTTTGAAAATCTAAGAAGGGGAGGAGATGAAGAGGCTAACCTAGTGCATAAAGTAAAAAGCTAAGGAAAGAAACGGTCTAACCAAATTAAGAAGCCAACACTTGACATTAAGAGCCAAGGTAGTTTTCCCATCCTTTGGATTTATCAATACCAACACATTAACACTTGGGGATCCAAATGAACTTATTGTCTTAGCACCACTTTGCATTAAGCACATTAAGGTTCTGACGAAAATCGGGCAGAGTAACGGCTGTTTTCGGGTAAAATCCTTATATCAATGCCTTGGAATTAACCATCAAGGGCTTTCAAGGACATACCTGCACGCATAAACATACCACAGAACAATGCCAGACAGACAGAACATTCACAGAGTAATAATAGAATGAGTCCAGAGGTACTAGGTCCATAAGTCCGAATCTCCAAAATGCTAGGGATAGTAACCGATAGTCCAAAGAGAGCCTTATGTATTTTTTAGATTTTGGTTGTTTATTAGTGTTTTAGCAAGAAAAGATAAAGTATGGTCAGAGTGGACAAAGGAAAAATGGCGGAAGCATAAACATATGTCCAAGTGGACAAAGGGAAAATGACGGAAAGTAAATATGATGAAATGATAAAGTAAAGCGATAAGGCGAGAAATATAAAGAGCGGTAATATAAAGAGCGGTAATATAAAAGGTGCGGAAATTAAAGTTAGTTGTTAAATGTTAAAGATAACCATCTTGAAACTTGTCAAGTATGTTATCAAAGTTAGTAGGAAGATCTATGGTGAGTGAATGATGTACTCGGATTTAAAGTCAATGGGGCTTATCAGAAGCTTGATAAAATCATAGCGACTACACGATAAAACCTCCACAAGTCTTAAATCAACCGCATACAATTCTCTTCCATGTTTGATCTTTTTGATTCGGGACACGAAATATTGCGCTATGTTAAGCAGATCGCCAAGTGATTTATGTAGAAATCACCCTACAACGAGGTCGGTCAAAACTTTATGTGCTAATGTATGCGAGAAGAATGATATGTAGATCGCCTTCCGAAAGCAATACCGCACGAAAAGAAAATAGGTAACGATCTAGTCTTCACTAAGAATCCATAAGAATTCTCAAAGTATTAAGACTTTCATCGATCAAAAGAAAAAAAGGAGAAGGAGAAGATAAAATGCATAAAGATAATCAACTCACACTATCATTAATATCATTCATCTAATATTATGGATTTGGCTCTTTCAAACCTATCAACATCCTAGATCCAATGATATTAATGAAATGGAGGAAGAAGAATAACATTCACAAAAGATAATCATAAGAATGAAAACAAATTGATCTAGTCTTCATCAAGAATCCATAGAATTCTCAAGATGTTAAGACTTTCATCGATCAAAAGCAAATAAGATGAAAAGATAATAAGGAAAACAAATTGATCTAGTCTTTATCAAGAATCCATGGAATTCTCAAGATGTTAAGACTTTCATCGATCAAAAGAAAGATAAGATAAAAATAAGAATGAAAACAAATTGATCTAGTCTTCATCAAGAATCCATAGAATTCTCAAGATGTTAAGATTTTCATCGATCAAAGAAAGATAAGCTGAACATAAGAAATGAAAACACAAGAGATAATCCACTCACACTATCATTAATATCATTCATCTAATATTATGGATTAGGTCATTTCAAACCTATCAACATCCTAGATCCAATGATATTAATGAAGTGGAGGAAGTAGGAAACCAAAACAAGCATAAAAAAGGCAAAAAAACCACATTCTGCCAGCAGGAAATCGATTTCATGCAGGGGGAAATCGATTTCCATAGTGCAGTTTTCAAAAAAAAACAAGTCACGCTCAGCAGGAAATCGATTTCCGCCTTAAGGAAATCGATTTCCTCAGTGCAAAATCCAGCAAAAACAGCATTTAGAGGCATAAAACTTGACTTTAACAAACATACAAACACCTTATGATCACACATCAATTGGAGCACGAATTTTCCATCAAATCACCATCAAATAGCACCAATATAGCATCAAAGATGCATTGAACACAAACCACAAAGGATCTACATCATGATACACAAAAATGATGAAGAAAATTTACCAAATCTTGCACAAACTTGGATCTACTTCAAGAATCACCAACACAAATCTTGATCTCTCAACAATTGGAGAAAAAAAAAGAGTGAAATGGATGTGGTTTAGCTCAAAGTTTTGTGAGGTTCAAGATGTGACTCACAAACTTTATGAAAGAATAAGAGCTTTGGTGAATTTGGTAGGGATGTGGAGAGAAATTGCAAGAGGTTTTTTGGCTCTCTAAAGCTTCAGAAATGAGAGAGTAGTGGGCTCTATTTATAGGATGAGGGCAAGAGTAGTGGTAATTTGGTCTTTTTGCATTTGGTAATTAGCTTGTGTTTAATTGGTGATTAAAGTGGCAATTAAATGGTAAAAAGTGGTAAAATGGGGTTTAAGTGGGTTTAATGAAGGGGTTAATTTTGATGAGGTGGAAAATTGGTAAAATGATCAAAAATAATCAAAGAAAAAGGTGCCAAAATGATGTCAAGCTTCCCTCCTTATATTTTTTGAATTTCGCCTTAAGGAAATCGATTTCCCCAGGAGTGAAATCGATTTCACTCTGTTCCAGAAGAGAATTTGGCGCAAAATACACTAGGGAAATCGATTTACCCAGGAGGGAAATCGATTTCATGCTGTCCAGAATGTGATTTTGTTGAAGATTGCTGCAGGGAAATCGATTTACCCAGTAGGGAAATCGATTTCATCAGTCAAAAATTTTAAAAATGCCTTGTTTATTGCATGTCTTGGCTTGGTACCTACAAAATAAAAGCCTACAAAGAAACAAAGCAATGTTTTTGGTATTTGGGTTAGTATAATATGCATACAAGATAAACAATCATTGGTGCTTGATGGTCCCTCTTATTGATGAGGTGAGTGCAACACCACAAACAAAACTTCCAAGTGAAGCTCTTGATTAATGATTGGGATATGAATGATATAGGATCTTAGGGTCAAAAATTGGGGTATGACAGATGCCCCTATTTAAGTTTCTTCGATTTTGGAGATACGATGATTGGAAATCTTCGTTTTGACAAAATCGGAGAGACTTAAATATATAAAACACAATTTTTGATCCTAAGATGCAATGCAATGTTAATGAATGCATGTGATGATAATAAAGCATGACAACACTGGGGAGTAACAGGTGATCCACTGGGGAAAACAAATGTCTTGCTATAACTCCGCTGGGGAAACAAATGTCTTGCGAGTAGAAACTTCACTGGGGAAGGCAAGACTTTGTTGGAGAGACGGAACTTTGGTGGGAAAAGAAACTTCTCTGGGGAAAACACTTCGCGTCAGAGAGGTTATAGCATCACCTTTCGCGCCTCAATGGTTGACGATAGGCTACCAACTCAATAGTTGAAGGTAGAAGAAAATTGAATTACCGCCTCAATGGTTGACGATAAGCTGCTGAGAACAATGAGTTGCCGCTGAGAATAGGGATCAACTTCTTCTTTAATCAAGGACATGGCTGGAGAAAAGGAACTGGATGCAAAATGTCACTTACACTGAAGCGACTCACCATTTGCTGACTTTGATGAGGAATCTTTAAGCAAAACGAACTGTCTTCGTGAAGAAGGCTGCCATTCGTTATTTCAAAGGGAACAAACTGTCTTTTGTTGAAAGAGACTGCCATTTGCCGACCCTGTCGAAAAATCCTTAAGCGGAACGAACTGTCTTCTGCTGAAAGAGACTGCCATTCGTTGACCCATCTTAGGAAAAAGTGAGCAAACTGTCTTCTAATGGAAGAGACTGCCATTTGCTGACTTTAAAATTAGAATTCTTAAACGAACTGTCTTCGTGAAGAAGACTGCCATCCGTTATCTCAAAGGGAACAAACTGTCTTCTGCTGAAAGAGACTGCCATTTGCCGACCCTGTCGAGAAATCCTTAAGCGGAACGAACTGTCTTCTGCTGAAAGAGACTGCCATTCGTTGACCCATCTTAGGAAAAAGTGAGCAAACTGTCTTCTAATGGAGGAGACTGCCATTTGCTGACTTTAAAACAAGAATTCTTAAACGAACTGTCTTCATGAAGAAGACTGCCATCCGTTATCTCAAAGGGAACAAACTGTCTTCTGCTGAAAGAGACTGCCATTTGCCGACCTTGTCGAGAAATCCTTAAACGGAACAAACTGTCTTCTGCTGAAAGAGACTGCCATTCGTTGACCCATCTTAGGAAAAAGTGAGCAAACTGTCTTCTAATGGAGGAGACTGCCATTTGCTGACTTTAAAATAAGAATTCTTAAACGAACTGTCTTCATGAAGAAGACTGCCATCCGTTATCTCAAAGGGAACAAACTGTCTTCTACTGAAAGAGACTGCCATTTGCCGACCCTGTCGAGAAATCCTTAAGCGGAACGAACTGTCTTCTGCTGAAAGAGACTGCCATTCGTTGACCCATCTTAGGAAAAAGTGAGCAAACTGTCTTCTAATGGAGGAGACTGCCATTTGCTGACTTTAAAACAAGAATTCTTAAACGAACTGTCTTCATGAAGAAGACTGCCATCCGTTATCTCAAAGGGAACAAACTGTCTTCTGCTGAAAGAGACTGCCATTTGCCGACCTTGTCGAGAAATCCTTAAGCGGAACGAACTGTCTTCTGCTGAAAGAGACTGCCATTCGTTGACCCATCTTAGGAAAAAGTGAGCAAACTGTCTTCTAATGGAGGCGACTGCCATTTGCTGACTTTAAAATAAGAATTCTTAAACGAACTGTCTTCATGAAGAAGACTGCCATCCGTTATCTCAAAGGGAACAAACTGTCTTCTGCTGAAAGAGACTGCCATTTGCCGACCCTGTCGAGAAATCCTTAAGCGGAACGAACTGTCTTCTGCTGAAAGAGACTGCCATTCGTTGAGCTTCTTCCATTTGGAATCAAGAAGTTCATAAAGTATGAGAGATCATCACTTGATTTGAAGATAAGATTGATATGTGGAGACGCACAAACTTGCTCAAATAAAGAGGCTTCAATTTGTTGTCAACCAAAACAAGATGGGGATAACACAAGTTGCTCAAAGTCAAAACCTGCCCCTTGCTTTCAAGCACAAATTCCAAGGGAGTGCAATAACATCACTGTTGGAAAATAAATCTTTCGATATCTGATAGGAACATCAATCACAAACAAGTTCTCCATTATAGAGGAAAGCATAATCCTTAAGAGGTGCAAAATAAATGCCTTCTCAATCTAGGTTTCCCAGCCTAGAGAGGTTCAAAATAGTATTGTAAGAGACCAAAGTTCAACTCCAAGAACAAGCTGGATAGAAACGGTCAAACAAAGCTTTGCCCCTTGAGGAATAAACTCAACTGGGGATTAATTCCATCCTGACAAATGAGCTGAGGAGGAACACCAAAGCAAAATTCTCCCACGAGGAACACACTCAGTGGGGATTATCAATCTCTGCGAGGAATTTATAGATCGTCTTCTTCTTATCAAAAAGATTAGACAACACATCAAGCTCTATTATGGGGAATCAGAGAAAATTTCTTTGGAGAAAATCTCCATTCTGAACTTGCAGAGGAAATAAGAAGTTAACATCAAAGCAAACAAGTTAACATGCGGGGGATTTTAGTTCAAAACTCAACACAAGGTGAGAAAGAAAACCCAACAGTCAACCGTTGTCTCAAAACTTCTTGGTAGAGAGTGACATACTCTGGATTAATCATGGCAACAACCTTTTTACTTCAAGCTAATGAGGTGATCAAGGTAACTTCTGATTCAAAACTTGCCCCAGATTACATGGTCTATGAAAGGAAACTACCTCAAAAAGGTTCATAGAGATCCTTGGCGTCATGCAGACTTGGAATAATCTGCCCCAGATCAACAGATTTTTGGAGTTTTGTCAAATCTCGACGTAGCTGCCCCAGATTGACTAAACTTGGCACATTCTTTTACTCGACAAAGTCTTCGAGCTTTGCCCCATGATGGTAATCAAACTTGCAAAAGCATTATAATGGGAAAACAACATGCCCCTTGCAATGTTTTAGTTTTCTACTGATGATCAGATGTAAACTTCCTGGATGTCAAACAAATGTTTACAAGCAGAAAAATGTTTATTCTGAGAATGATAATGAAAATGCAACAATTATGTAAGTCTTGAAGTTTTATTGAAAAGATGTCACAAAACCTTGTGAATGAATCACTGGTTAAGGAATGACATTGATTTTTGTATGCATATGATACCAACACAAGTTTTCAGCATAACTGATAGGAGTCAGGAACGCTTTCTTGTTTAAGTATGCTTTCGAAATAAACCCTGCTTCAATTAGGACTTTTGAGGGTTGTAACGTGGCCTGGTTCACGGTTTTCGGAAAAAAAGATTTTTAGGCTCAAAGTTTATTTAGCCCACCCCATCTTCGTGATGTTCTCCAGTCCTATGTTCAGTTAACTTAACACGAGTATTCATCTCTCAAAAGGATTTTGTGCCATTAAGGACCTGATGAAGCTTTCTTGGAGTAGCAGTCACCCTTTTGTCTTCGTGATTGCATTCACACGGATTTGTTCTTTGCTGAGGACTTTTGCTTTGTAGTCCTTTCTTTTCACTTTTCACTTTTTTTTTATTTTCCCTAACTTTTGCCTGGACTAATTCTTTTGAATTGGTCGTCCAGCGGGATGCTCTAACTTTTGCCTAAGTCATTTATTTTCAAGTTTCTGACTTAGCGAGCTTTTTTCTTCTTCTTTCTTTCTTTTTTTCATTTTTTTTCATTCTTTTGATTTGAACAAATCGTGTGACATTGACTTTGTCTTGACTTGTTGAGAGGGTTGTGACTGCCTCGCTCCTTGGTGGATGAAGGATAACCATTGTGGTTTCACATTTTCCAGCCTTTTGATGTGCGGGGAATAACCATTGTGGTTTCCCATGATCCAACCTTTGATGTGGATATGATTGACACTTGGATGCACAATCCTTTTTGAAATATGAACACTTGGTCAAATCAACTGAACACTACCCTGCCCCAGGTTAAAAATTAGGGTTTTTCGTTTAGAAAAGAAAACTCCTACTTCAAGGCTCAAAGGGGTTAACAAGGGATTATCTTCCTTATATCTCCGGTGTTTGGGAATTTGAAACAATGCCTGTACATCATCAGCAGGGTCTTATTCAAAAGCATACAACCAGAAATTTTGCGTTTTCAGATCATCATCCTCCCTCCAATCTTTGCATAAGCAAGAGTTTGGCAAAAGCAATTGGAATCATAATGCATAAAAACAAATAAACATGAGTGAAACGAATGGATTACTTCAAGACAAACATTATCATTGGATTAGCATTAACATTCAAAAATAAACAAGTTTCTACATGCAAACAATGCATTGAAAAACAATAAATATTACAAATGGAAATCAATAAGAATACTAAAAACTGAGAAAAACTCTCTCCATATGGGCATATGCTGAACGAAACATCTTTCGAGCTTCAGGCTACCATCAATAGTGATTCAATCATGCTTTGGCAAAGAATTGGCTTGAACATCATAACCAACATCTTGGAAAGTCAAAATACCAGCATAGATTAATCTTTGAACTTCATTTTTTAGAGGCCAACAATTCTCTAAGTCATGTCCAGGAGCATTCTGATGAAAAGCACAAGTGACATTAGCATTGTACCACCATGGAATCTTCTCGGGAATTGGAGGTGGTGACCTTGTCTGAACCAAATTCTTATGAATTAGAGCAGGGAACAATTCTGCGTAAGTCATGGGGATAGGATCAAAATTCCCCTTTTGAGGTTGATTTTGCTCGTTCGGTGGAGAATCTTGTTGACGAGTGCTCTGCTGATAATCTGGGATTGCATGAACTGAATTGGATACCGGAATGACATAGGAAACATGCTGATGTTGGTGATGATTGTTTCCTCCCCTGATTCTCTTCTTTGAAAAGTCATTACCAAACTTCTTCACACTACCAGCAGAGTTACCTTCTTCAAACAAACATTCCTTTCGGACATCCCTTTCTAGAAGTACTTTCATATCCACTTCTCCATGGGAGTCAGCAGGTGTATGGACTACTATCCCCTCAGGAAAGGACGAGTTCAGAGTTTCAAGAAAGGCCTTTGCCATCCTTTCTTCCATCATAGAAGGATTGACTTGGGCAGCAACTAGAGCCTCGACCAGAGCAGTCAGATGCTCCATACCAGCCTTCAGAGTAACCACCTCTTCACGGAGCTCAAGAATCTCTTGTTTGATGCTTTCCATTTCTTCTTAGCAAGAGTGTTGTACTGATGATACCAGGAGAAAGGAAATAAGGCTCTGGAAAACTTCTTTAGAAAGTAGGACCAAATGCAGAATGATGCATGAAATGCAATGATTTGTTTTTTTTTATTATTATTATTTGAGTTTCAAAGAACTTAAGATATTAACTTGTAAACACTCAACATTGGACTAAAGCTTCGATTAAGTTATCATCAAAATCAATCATCCATTTTGGTGGATTAGAGTTTTCACCCCATCAACACCCAAGATCCATTGAGTTTGATGAAACTTATGATGTTTACAAGGAAAGACGTCTAAGTTCCTTGAAAATCAAAAGAAAAAGAGTTTTCATGGATGCATGAATGCATGGTTTATGCATCAACCACAACCAAGAGCACACAAGGTCGCATAAGATCATAGTTCAAAGGTTCGACGTCACGAGCATGGAGCCATGGGTCTAACCATCCTAAAAGGTATGATCTAGGGAATTTTGTACCTGCCAATCGGGTTCTACAAAGGTTCCCAGAGTTTTCAATCTTCTATTGGATATTACCGGCACGCACAATTGCTCATGGGCGCCAATAATATGCCTAAAAAGACCTCGTCTGAGCGTAGTATCGCATGACAACAAGCTCAAATTGGTACTTGATCTTGTTTCTGCACTACATCCTAAAAAGGCTTAGATGGGTTAAAAAGTTCTAGGTCATTCAGCTTCTACGGACACTCACTATTGAAAGTAATAGCGTTATCACGATGATTCGTAACAACCTCTACTACCTTCCATGAGGCCTCCACTGATTGGGGTTCCACCATATGACGCTCATGGTAAGGATTGCTCCTGACATGCGACTATTGGTCTTACCACCTCCTATCTCAAGTTACTCACCAAAGTTCGGGTTAGAACTTTGTCTCATCACAGAGGAACCATCGAGCACCAAAAAGAAAAAAAAGAAAATAAACAAACAAAGCACACAACAATATATACAGATAAAACACACAGATAAACAAAAATAGGCTTAACACACTTAAAACTGGATCCCCAGTGAAGTCGCCATTTTTCTGTAGCGGGGAAAATCTGACATCGAAGCCATGGGATTGACTCGAATCAATATTCCGTTTTGAAATCGCCACCGCGCTTTATTTTTTCAAAGGAAAAGGGAAAAGAACGTAAAACCCAAAGTTTTGTTTTAAAAACAAGAAAGAGAACTCAGGTTCGGGTGTTGATTATATGAGGGGAAGGTTTAAAGCACCCCTCATATCCGTGGTACTCCACGGGAACCTTTTTGAAAATCTGTGTGTGTGTGCTAAAAAAACGGTTTGTTTTATTTTTAAAATAAGCTCGGCAAAGCGTTAAGCTTTGGGCCTACATACCTCCTCGGTGCAATGGAGAAGTCAGAGCTAATGTAGTTCCGCTTTTGGGAAAAACGTTTTTTTAAAAACGAATAAACACTTTGGTGTCGTTAGAGAGAAATACTCAGCCATTGATCTTGAGCATGAGAACAAACAAGTTCTTTGCATCGCAAATGAAAGAAGGGCTCCAACTCGGATAAAATCAACGAGTATGCCACTAGCTCTCTCACGCGGAAAAGATCTCGTTATTATCAATCAATTTCAAAATCGTGGGGTATAACCACTCGTTTCGACAGTTAACGGTGTCTAAACTTTTGAAGAAAAGCCACTAAGGGCGAAAGATATTTTTGAGAAAAAAGGTTTTGAAAAGGTTTGCAAACATAAGAATATTTTGGAAAAAGGGAGAAGATTTTGAAAATCTAAGAAGGGGAGGAGATGAAGAGGCTAACCTAGTGCATAAAGTAAAAAGCTAAGGAAAGAAACGGTCTAACCAAATTAAGAAGCCAACACTTGACATTAAGAGCCAAGGTAGTTTTCCCATCCTTTGGATTTATCAATACCAACACATTAACACTTGGGGATCCAAATGAACTTATTGTCTTAGCACCACTTTGCATTAAGCACATTAAGGTTCTGACGAAAATCGGGCAGAGTAACGGCTGTTTTCGGGTAAAATCCTTATATCAATGCCTTGGAATTAACCATCAAGGGCTTTCAAGGAAATACCTGCATGCATAAACATACCACAGAACAATGCCAGACAGACAGAACATTCACAGAGTAATAATAGAATGAGTCCAGAGGTACTAGGTCCATAAGTCCGAATCTCCAAAATGCTAGGGATAGTAACCGATAGTCCAAAGAGAGCCTTATGTATTTTTTAGATTTTGGTTGTTTATTAGTGTTTTAGCAAGAAAAGATAAAGTATGGTCCAAGTGGACAAAGGAAAAATGGTGGAAGCATAAACATATGTCCAAGTGGACAAAGGGAAAATGACGGAAAGTAAATATGATGAAATGATAAAGTAAAGCGATAAGGCGAGAAATATAAAGAGCGGTAATATAAAGAGCGGTAATATAAAAGGTGCGGAAATTAAAGTTAGTTGTTAAATGTTAAAGATAACCATCTTGAAACTTGTCAAGTATGTTATCAAAGTTAGTAGGAAGATCTATGGTGAGTGAATGATGTACTCGGATTTAAAGTCAATGGGGCTTATCAGAAGCTTGATAAAATCATAGCGACTACACGATGAAACCTCCACAAGTCTTAAATCAACCGCATACAATTCTCTTCCATGTTTGATCTTTTTGATTCGGGACACGAAATATTGCGCTATGTTAAGCAGATCGCCAAGTGATTTATGTAGAAATCACCCTACAACGAGGCCGGTCAAAACTTTATGTGCTAATGTATGCGAGAAGAACGATATGTAGATCGCCTTCCGAAAGCAATACCGCACGAAAAGAAAATAGGTAACGATCTAGTCTTCACTAAGAATCCATAAGAATTCTCAAAGTATTAAGACTTTCATCGATCAAAAGAAAAAAAGGAGAAGGAGAAGATAAAATGCATAAAGATAATCAACTCACACTATCATTAATATCATTCATCTAATATTATGGATTTGGCTCTTTCAAACCTATCAACATCCTAGATCCAATGATATTAATGAAATGGAGGAAGAAGAATAACATTCACAAAAGATAATCATAAGAATGAAAACAAATTGATCTAGTCTTCATCAAGAATCCATAGAATTCTAAAGATGTTAAGACTTTCATCGATCAAAAGCAAATAAGATGAAAAGATAATAAGGAAAACAAATTGATCTAGTCTTTATCAAGAATCCATGGAATTCTCAAGATGTTAAGACTTTCATCGATCAAAAGAAAGATAAGATAAAAATAAGAATGAAAACAAATTGATCTAGTCTTCATCAAGAATCCATAGAATTCTCAAGATGTTAAGATTTTCATCGATCAAAGAAAGATAAGCTGAACATAAGAAATGAAAACACAAGAGATAATCCACTCACACTATCATTAATATCATTCATCTAATATTATGGATTAGGTCATTTCAAACCTATCAACATCCTAGATCCAATGATATTAATGAAGTGGAGGAAGTAGGAAACCAAAACAAGCATAAAAAAGGCAAAAAAACCACATTCTGCCAGCAGGAAATCGATTTCATGCAAGGGGAAATCGATTTCCATAGTGCAGTTTTCAAAAAAAAACAAGTCACGCTCAGCAGGAAATCGATTTCAGCCTTAAGGAAATCGATTTCCTCAGTGCAAAATCCAGCAAAAACAGCATTTAGAGGCATAAAACTTGACTTGAACAAACATACAAACACCTTATGATCACACATCAATTGGAGCACGAATTTTCCATCAAATCACCATCAAATAGCACCAATATAGCATCAAAGATGCATTGAACACAAACCACAAAGGATCTACATCATGATACACAAAAAGGATGAAGAAAATTTACCAAATCTTGCACAAACTTGGATCTACTTCAAGAATCACCAACACAAATCTTGATCTCTCAACAATTGGAGAAAAAAAAAGAGTGAAATGGATGTGGTTTAGCTCAAAGTTTTGTGAGGTTCAAGATGTGACTCACAAACTTTATGAAAGAATAAGAGCTTTGGTGAATTTGGTAGGGATGAGGAGAGAAATTGCAAGAGGTTTTTTGGCTCTCTAAAGCTTCAGAAATGAGAGAGTAGTGGGCTCTATTTATAGGATGAGGGCAAGAGTAGTGGTAATTTGGTCTTTTTGCATTTGGTAATTAGCTTGTGTTTAATTGGTGATTAAAGTGGCAATTAAATGGTAAAAAGTGGTAAAATGGGGTTTAAGTGGGTTTAATGAAGGGGTTAATTTTGATGAGGTGGAAAATTGGTAAAATGATCAAAAATAATCAAAGAAAAAGGTGCCAAAATGATGTCAAGCTTCCCTCCTTATATTTTTTGAATTTCGCCTTAAGGAAATCGATTTCCCCAGGAGTGAAATCGATTTCACTCTGTTCCAGAAGAGAATTTGGCGCAAAATACACTAGGGAAATCGATTTACCCAGGAGGGAAATCGATTTACCCAGGAGGGAAATCGATTTCATGCTGTCCAGAATGTGATTTTGTTGAAGATTGCTGCAGGGAAATCGATTTACCCAGTAGGGAAATCGATTTCATCAGTCAAAAATTTTAAAAATGCCTTGTTTATTGCATGTCTTGGCTTGGTACCTACAAAATAAAAGCCTACAAAGAAACAAAGCAATGTTTTTGGTATTTGGGTTAGTATAATATGCATACAAGATAAACAATCATTGGTGCTTGATGGTCCCTCTTATTGATGAGGTGAGTGCAACACCACAAACAAAACTTCCAAGTGAAGCTCTTGATTAATGATTGGGATATGAATGATATAGGATCTTAGGGTCAAAAATTGGGGTATGACACCTGGTACGACATCCGATGGAAAGAAAAAGGTGAGATAAGGAACTGTATCGCTACGAACGCCTACATCTGTTGGGTAAAGAAAAGAGCAAGGGAGTTTCAAATGCCTTATGATTATGAAAAACCCATGTTCCCTGTGGTGCCTCAACGACCCAACATTCCCGCTATGGAGGAATACCAAGACACTTTGACCAAGATGAGGATAGAAAAAGACACTTGGAAAGAAAAGTTTCGAAGAACTGATATGGAAAATAGAAAGTTGAAGAAAAGAGTGAAAGATCACGAAGAAACTCTCTATTATCAGGATGGATGGCTCATGAAGAAAGATGAGAAGATCCGTCGGAAAGATGCCGCAATCAGAAGATACATCAAAGAAAGCAAGAAAAAGCTTGAAGGCTCAACAAGCAACGCTCCGATACCTGACAATTGGAAGAATGTGGTTGACAAGCTGAGAGCTGAAAAGGCCGATTTGAAAGCTCGCTATGGGAAAGAAATCATGAAGCTCAAGCTGCACAATGCATTTGGTTCTTCGTCTGATGAAGATGTTTAGGATTTGTTTAGATTTTCATGTATCATTTGATTCTGTAAGGAGCTACGCTCCAATGTTGTAACATTTCCCATTATTTCAATAAAAGAATTGTTTGTGTTCAAATGTTTGCAAGGAAATAATCTTTAAAATATTTGGAAAAATCATAAACTTCTTTTTGCATACATCATTCTGCATATCGAGTCTGTTGTATAGAGTCTTATCTTTTGGATCTTTCTCCAATAGATCGTCAAGCTGTCGCGTCTCAAAGTTTCTCGACCGCGCTCACAATCAAATCACAGATACAATACTCGTTCAAGCAGAAGAAGAGTAATGGAACACTCTGAACAAGAGAATATTGAGCTCCGTGGTACGGTGACCACCCTTCAGGAAAAGTTGGAAAGTCTCACCACTCTGGTTGACTCCCTAATGGCCGCACAGAATCAGCCGCCGCCACCCAACAGTCAAGCAACGGTAACATCTGAAGTCACTACTCCAGTTTCTACAGTTGCATTCAGCATTCCATCTTTCTCCATGCCAGAAGGTTGGGGCACGCCTTTCAGCTTCGGTACAGGTTTCCGCCATAATGTTTCTGGGGTTCAAACATCCACAACTGAAGCGCCTGCTGCACCAAGTTCGCAGTTTACTCCAAATCAGGGGGTAACTTTTTCTCAAATCACTATGGCACTTTCTCAACCCACTATGACAGTTCCGACCCCTACGGTTCACACTGTTCCTTATGATGGCAATGAGATTTATCATGATCAAGGTGATAGCACAAATCAGCGTAACCTTGTGGAAGATCTCCAAGAGCAGTTCAACAAGATTCAACTGGAAGTCAAAGCTATTCGTGGGAAAGATTTGTTTGGAAAGAATGCCCAGGAGCTATGTTTGGTTCCTAGTGTACAAATACCAGCTAAATTCAAGGTCCCAGACTTTGAAAAATACAAAGGAAGTTCTTGTCCACAAAGTCATCTTGTGATGTATGCTAGAAAAATGTCTACTTATGCAGATAATCATCAGTTGCTTATCCATTACTTTCAAGACAGTTTGACTGGTGCCGCACTGAAATGGTACACAGGCTTGGATAGCACTAATATTCGAACATTCAATGACTTAGGCGAGGCCTTTGTCCGACAATACAAGTACAACTCGGATATGGCTCCAGACAGAGATCAGCTTCGATCCATGGCTCAGAAAGACCATGAAGCTTTCAAAGAATATGCCCAACGATGGAGAGAAACTGCTGCTCAGATTAATCCACCGTTAAAAGAGAAAGAGATGACAAAGATCTTCCTGAATACTCTCAGTCCGTTTTATTATGAACGCATGATTGCTAGTGCTCCAAGTGATTTCACTGAAATGGTAAACATGGGGATGCGTCTAGAAGAAGGAGTCCGAACCAGACGTCTGACTAAAGAAGGTGGATCTTCAAGCGGAACCAAAAAGTTTGGAAGTGGTTTCCCAAAGAAGAAAGAACAAAGTGTTGACATGGTGTCCCAAGGAAAGTCAAGAGGAAACGTCAATCGTCAACGACAGGTTGCTGCTATCACACCAGTCGTTAATACAACACCGAATCCGGGATTTACTCCGCAGTTTCAACAACAACAGCCTCGACAACAGGCTCAGCAGTTTAACAACAATCAGAATCGTGTACAAAGAGCTCCACAGTTTGATCCGATTCCAATGACCTACACAGAATTGTACCCTGCTTTGATTGAAAGAGGTCTTGTTCAAACTAAAGCACCACCACCAGTACCTGAGAAACTCCCATGGTGGTACAAAGCTGAGGTCTCATGCCCTTATCATCAAGGAGCACCTGGCCATGATTTCGAGCATTGCATAGCTTTGAAACATGAAGTTCAGAGGTTGGTAAGATCTAATCTCCTCTCTTTCAGAAATTTGAATCCAAATGTGCAAGCAAATCCGCTGCCCAATCATGGAGGGCATGTTGTAAACATGGTGTATGGATGTCCTGGTCCATACCGAGTCTATAATATCAACTTCTCAAGAGCCGATTTGGTACAAATGCACGCTACTCTCTGTCGAGGGCCGAGTTTTCGCCAGCATCAATATGGTTCTTGTAGCATATGTTGTGTAGATCCTCACGGATGTTCGATTGTGAGAAGAGATCTTCAAGTTCTGTTGGATAATGGTACTATTCAGATCTACAGAAATAGGAATGAAAATGAAGTTAACATGATAGGATGTTATCCGCATGAGCTTTTAGTCTCAGATATCAACTCGGAAATGCCTACAGTTAACGTCATCGTTCCTCATTTCAATATGCCCGAGCGCATAGAAGTTACTTACAACAAGCCGAAGGTTCCTGTTGCTCCTTTGATCATTTGTCTACCTGGACCTGTCCCTTATGACTCTGACAAGGCAGTTCCATACAACTACAATGCAACAATGATAAAGAATGGACAAGAAGTTCCTTTACCTACTCTTTCATCTGTCGTGAACATCGCTGATGTGAGTCGAGTAACAAGAAGTGGACGTGTGTATACTCCACTACCTCCAAAGCAGCCTGTTGCTCCTGCGACCGAACAAAATCATGTCAATGTTCCAGTGGGAAATCCTGTGGAAACTCCTGTCAGTAATACAAACACTGATGTTGGTCAGTCCAGTGGAACCAATGTGAATCCTGATTTTGATGAAATTTTGAAGCTTATCAAAAAAAGTGAATACAAAATTGTGGATCAGCTTATGCAGACTCCTTCAAAGATCTCAATACTTTCATTGCTTTTAAACTCTGAAGCCCACAGGGAAGCCCTGATGAAGGTCTTAGATCAAGCTTTTGTAGACCATGATGTGACTGTTGATCACTTTGATGGGATAATAGCCAACATAACAGCTTGTAACAATTTAAGCTTCTGTGATGAAGAACTCCCTGAGGAGGGTAAAAATCACAATCTTGCTCTACACATTTCTATGAACTGTCAGTCAGATTCTTTGTCCAATGTGTTGGTAGACACCGGATCTTCCTTGAATGTGATGCCAAAGACGACTCTTGCTCGCTTGTCTTACCAAGGAATGCCTATGAAGTTCAGTGGTGTAGTAGTCAAAGCATTTGATGGTTCGCGAAAATCTGTTATCGGCGAAGTCAACCTTCCCATGACAATTGGTCCACATACATTTCAAATCACTTTCCAGGTCATGGACATTCAAGCTGCTTATAGCTGTCTGTTGGGGCGACCATGGATCCATGAAGCAGGGGCAGTAACTTCTACGCTCCATCAGAAGTTAACATTTGTAACAAATGGAAAATTGGTAACGATAAGTGGGGAACAAGCCTTGATGGTGAGTCATTTATCCAATTTCTCTTTCATTGGTGCTGATGATGTGGAAGGAACTCAGTTCCAAGGTCTCTCTTTAGAAGACGAATCTTCCAAAAAGAAAGCATCGATATCTTCTTACAAAGAGGCAGTAAAAGTAGTGAAAGATGGAAATACCGTTGGCTGGGGGCAAGTTGTGATCCCGACCAAGAATGAAACCAGAGCAGGTCTCGGATGTTCACCAACATTCTCAAACTGCACCAAGAAGGATGAAACCCTTCGTCCGATCAAAGAAACATTCATTAGTGGAGGATTCCTTAACCCAATTCCTCAAGAGGTTAATGTCCTTATCGAAGAATGTATCGAAGAAGGTCTACCTGACAATGAAGAAGAATGGAAATGTTATCTCAATGACTCGGGATACATATCTCAGGAAGAACCATATCCTCCTTCGGAGAAACCCAAAGGCAAAGAAACTGAGCCTGTTCCTACAGAGGTCTGGGACACCTTGGGACAACCAAGTGGAAAATTTGATTATATGGTGAAATATACTGCACCTGAAAGTTACAAGATTGCGATTGAGAATATCCAACCAACTGGATGGGGAGATTCCTTTGAATATAATAGTCAACCAGAAGAGGCTTATCAGCCCTGTCAATTTTCTCAGCAGCCTGAAGTTACTGAAGATTTCAGCTTCAACGCATCTGCCAAGGTTTATAATCCTGAAGATGGTTATTATCACATAAATGCCATTTTTGAAGATGAAGGGGAAGATGATCCCGCAACTGACTCAGAAAGTGTCGCTGACAATGAGTCTCTTCATCCTGAAGACTGGGAAATACATCCTGAAAATTCTGAAGATTGTGACTCGTCTTATGCTCTTCAAGAAGTAGAAGAAGACCGTTTCAACTCTACAAAGAACAAGAGTGACAAACCAGGACCTTCAAATCCTGCTCGACCAGCAGACGATGTCAATACTGAAGATAATTCTGGGGGGAATTTTCCTGAATACATAATACACAGAGGAGTTCGTTGTTACTGGAAAGCTGTCGACATTCCGAATGTTGCTCGCCGCTCAAAGTAATCACCTCGCTGTTATTTTGACCTCCTGCCTGGCCCAAAGCAGAGAGATGTTTTATAGGGCTTTGCTTTTAAATGTTCCGCCCAAATAACTTTGTGTATAGGGCTTTGTTTAAAAAGTTTCCCTCTTTGTCCTGCCCAAGACAAATGAGTTTGTGTTTAGGGCTTTGTTTCAAAAATGAATCATAAATAAAGTGTCATTTTGAATTCCCTACACTATGTGCTTTATTTTTTGCTTTTTTCTGGAAATGGTAATCCTAAAAAACCAAAATAAAATAAAATAAAAAACTTTTTCAAAAAAAAAATCTCTGCATACACTCTTGCATTCATAAATTTTCTGAAATAAATATAAATCACATGTGCAGATTTACTATTGATAAACCCATTGAATGCAATAACCCTATGCCCTCTCCCAACTTTGAGTTTCCTGTGTTCGAAGCCGAAGAAGAGGAAGAAGAGGAGATCCCGGACGAGATCTCTCGATTACTTAAGCACGAGGAAGAGCCTTTAGAAAAGATCAACTTGGGTTCTGAAGAAGACAAAAAAGAAGTGACCATTGGATCGCTGCTCGATGCTGATGTCAAGAGTAAGTTGACAGACCTTCTCAAAGAATATGTTGACGTGTTTGCCTGGTCCTACCAAGACATGCCTGGGTTGGATACCAATATTGTTCAGCATCACTTACCATTGAAGCCAGAATGTCCGCCGGTTAAGCAGAAATTACGAAGGACTCACCCTGATATGGCTAACAAGATCAAAGTGGAAGTTCAAAAGCAACTCGACGCAGGTTTTCTAGTCACCTCTGAGTATCCTCAATGGTTGGCCAACATAGTGCCAGTTCCGAAGAAAGATGGCAAAGTCAGAATGTGTGTTGACTACCGCGATTTGAACAAGGCCAGTCCAAAAGATGACTTTCCATTACCTCATATCGACATGCTGGTTGATAACACCGCTAAGTTCAACGTCTTTTTTTTCATGGACGGGTTCTCTGGTTATAATCAGATCAAGATGGCTCTTGAAGACATGGAGAAGACATCTTTCATCACCCCATGGGGTACCTTTTGCTACAAAATGATGCCGTTTGGATTAAAGAATGCAGGCGCAACTTACCAAAGGGCAATGACTACTCTCTTTCATGACATGATGCATAAAGAAATTGAAGTTTATGTGGACGACATGATAGCCAAGTCCAGCACAGAAGAAGAACATATTGAATACCTTTTGAAGTTGTTTCAACGACTAAGGAAATATCAGCTTCGCTTAAATCCTAACAAATGTACTTTCGGGGTTAGATCTGGAAAACTCTTGGGTTTCATTGTCAGCCAAAGAGGTATCGAAGTAGATCCCGACAAAGTCAGAGCTATTCAAGAGATGCCTGCACCAAAAACTGAAAAACAAGTAAGAGGATTTCTCGGAAGATTGAACTATATCTCCAGGTTTATCTCTCAAATGACTGCTACTTGTGGGCCGATTTTCAAGCTTCTCCGCAAAGATCAAGGGGTTGTATGGACCGAAGATTGCCAGAAAGCGTTCGACAGTATCAAAGAATACCTGTTAGAACCACCAATATTGATTCCTCCAGTTGAAGGAAGAACATTAATCATGTACCTTACCGTGTTGGAAGAATCCATGGGTTGTATGCTTGGGCAACAAGATGAAACTGGTAAGAAGGAACATGCCATCTATTACCTGAGTAAGAAATTCACAGAATGTGAGTCTCGTTACTCCATGCTCGAAAAAACATGTTGTGCTTTGGCTTGGGCTGTAAAACGTCTCCGCCAATACATGATCAACAATACTACGTGGTTAATCTCCAAAATGGATCCGATCAAGTATGTCTTTGAAAAGCCTGCCTTAACAGGAAGGATTGCCCGATGGCAAATGCTGTTATCTGAGTATGACATTGAGTACCGTGCTCAAAAAGCGGTCAAAGGAAGCATCCTTGCCGATCATTTGGCGCATCAACCAATTAATGAATATCAATCTCTTAAGCTTGACTTTCCTGACGAAGATGTATTGTACTTGAAGATGAAAGATTGTGACGAACCGTTACCTGAAGAAGGTCCTGAACCTGGATCAAGATGGGGCCTAATTTTCGATGGAGCAGTAAACGCTTTTGGCAATGGAATTGGGGCAATCATCATCACTCCCAAGGGTACTCATATCCCATTCTCCGCCAGATTGCTATTTGAGTGCACCAACAACATCGCAGAATATGAAGCTTGTATCATGGGTCTCGAAGAAGCCATTGACTTAAGGATCAAGATCCTCGACATATATGGAGATTCAGCCCTCGTGATCAACCAAATCAAAGACAAGTGGGAAACTTACCACCCTGGCTTGATTCCTTACAGAGATTATGCAAGACGTCTGTTGACTTTCTTCAACAAGGTTGAATTGCATCATATACCTCGAGATCAGAATCGAATGGCAGACGCCTTGGCTACTCTATCTTCCATGTTCAAAGTCAGTCACTGGAATGATGTGCCTAAAGTCAGAATCACGCGCCTTGAAAGGCCCGCCTATGTGTTTGCAACTGAAGCAGTCATCGATGATAAACCGTGGTTCCACGACATCAAACGCTTTCTTCAAACTCAAGAGTATCCGCTTGGGGCATCAAACAAAGATAAGAAAACTCTAAGGAGACTTTCTGGCAGTTTCTTCCTGAACGGAGATGTGCTATACAAAAGAAACTTCGACATGGTTTTGCTCAGATGCGTGGACAGACACGAAGCAGACATGTTAATGCATGAAGTGCATGAAGGATCCTTTGGAACACATTCAAATGGGCATGCAATGTCCAAAAAGATCTTAAGAGCAGGATACTATTGGTTGACAATGGAATCTGACTGTTATAAACACGTGAAAAGATGTCACAAGTGCCAGATCTACGCAGATAAGATCCATGTGCCACCGACTCTACTCAACGTTCTCTCATCTCCATGGCCTTTTTCCATGTGGGGTATCGATATGATTGGAATGATCGAACCAAAAGCTTCAAACGGTCATCGTTTCATCTTGGTAGCAATTGATTACTTCACCAAATGGGTCGAAGCAGCATCTTATGCCAATGTTACAAGACAAGTGGTTGTGAGGTTCATCAAGAACAACATCATTTGCCGATATGGTGTTCCCAGCAAGATCATTACTGACAATGGTTCGAACTTGAATAACAAAATGATGAAAAAATTGTGTGAGGAATTCAAGATTGAGCATCATAACTCTTCTCCTTACAGACCAAAAATGAACGGCGCCGTTGAAGCCGCTAACAAGAACATTAAGAAGATTGTCCAGAAAATGGTCGTCACTTACAAAGACTGGCATGAAATGCTGCCATTTGCTTTACATGGGTACCGTACTTCAGTGCGTACTTCAACAGGGGCAACTCCCTTTTCTCTAGTATACGGCATGGAAGCTGTGCTCCCCGTAGAAGTTGAAATCCCATCAATGAGAGTCCTCATGGAGACTAAGTTATCAGAGGCTGAATGGTGTCAAAGCAGATATGATCAGTTGAACTTAATCGAAGAAAAACGTATGACTGCTCTATGCCATGGACAATTATACCAAGCAAGGATGAAACAAGCTTTCAACAAAAAGGTTCGACCTCGTGAATTTCGAGAAGGCGACCTCGTGCTTAAAAAGATCTTGTCTTTTCAACCAGATTCTAGGGGCAAATGGTCTCCTAATTACGAAGGCCCGTATGTTGTCAAAAGAACATTTTCTGGCGGCGCCATGATTCTTGCAACCATGGATGGTGATGAACTCCCGCATCCTGTGAATGCTGATGCAGTCAAGAAATACTTTGTCTAAAAAAATACAAAAGAACAGCTCGGTAAGTTGAAAACCCGCAAAGGGCGACTTAGGCAAAAATGAGCGTCTCGGTGGATTGAAAACCCGAAAGGGCGGTCCAGGCAAAAATTAGAGACAATAAACAGAAAAAATTCATCCTGGTAGATTGAAAACCTGAAAGGGCAATCTAGGCAAAAATTAAGGATTTATGACAAAGTAACTGCATCAGTCCATACTTCGTCACCTGAAGAGTCTTTTCATCAAAGGATCTTCGATCAAATCAACACCAATCTGAAGCGACAAGCACAGTTGGAACTCAAAGTTGTTAGGGAGAATAGTGGTTATTGCTTTCAATGTAGCCTTTTCCGCATAATTACCATTTCCAACTTTTGTAAATACTCTATGGAATCACGCCTTTAGCTGATTTCCATCCTATTAAATAAATTTGAGCCTTGTGCCCATTTGCTTGCAATCTTTAATTTCTTTCAGCTTGCAAAATGACGCTTTAATTGTGTTATTCACTTTTGAAAGAAAAAAAAGAAGAAAAAAGTTTTAAATGAATTTACTTCACTTTTTCAAAATAAAAGCGAAACTTTCCTTTGAGTTGTGAACAACCGAAGGAACATCAACAGCTATCTCCACAGGATGAATCAAAGATTATGATAGGAAAAGCTCTTCTATCCCCAGTGAAGAAGGTCTTTTATCCCCAATGACGAAGATCTTCCATCTCCAGTGAAGAGGTTCTTCCATCACAGTAAGGAAAGATGCTTATCTTCCCCAGAGAAGTTGAAAGCATGCAGCACCATTCATTACCCGTGTTATTTACACCGTGTTGAAGAACATTTGCCAAGTATCTGGTTGTATTGCGACGTCGGTCCCTCTCCAGTATATACTCTTTTGTCTGTCAGTATCGTCAGCATGCATGCTACATTCATGACGTTCATCATATTTGCATCATTTATGCATTCTTGCATTTTTCAATGTTTGATTTAAAATCACTTGTTCAGGATATATCTATCCCAAAGAAAGAAAAAAAGGGAAAGAAAAAAAAGAAAGAGAAAAAAAGAAAGAAAAGAAAAAAGCAAGTACGGGCGTGTCATCTCTCCAATAGGTTGTCACCCATAAGCAGAAATAACATCTTCTTTCTCCAGTTCCCCACTGAGATCATTCCTCGTGGAAGAAGGTTGCTTTAGTTTCTCCTTTCAAAAAGAAGGAGAAAATCCCCATTTGAGTTCATCCCTCATGGGAACAAAGTCTTGTTTGACTGTTTCTTTCCAATTCATTCTTGGTTAGAACCTTGTCTTTACCAGAGATTCAAATTCCGATTCCTCAAACAGAGTCGTGAAAAACAGACAATAAGCAATAGCCTCATCATCAGAGCAGCTTATGTCTCTTTCAAAAGCATTTTTCCTCTCAAGGAAATCAATCATGAAGACCATTTGACAATCAGGGCCTTATTACTGTTCACAAGGCTGAATAACCAGTAATTTCCCTAACAAAGTCTCCAAGATCATTTTATCACTCGGCTGATAATTGATCATGTCTTCAAAACCACTATCACGAGGCTGGTAGTCGGTAACCTTTTTGTTCTGGTTATATTATTAACATGTCTATCACAAGGCTGATAGTCGGTAATATTAACCAAACCTTTGAAACTCTTTTTACCTTGTCAAGTCTATCACAATGCTGATAGTCGGTAATACGGTTTCACACCTTTCACCTTCGCAATATTAACAAGTCTATCCTCATGCAGATAGTCGGTAATTTCGATAGGTAAGCTTTTCTTACAAAGCTATCATTCCCCGGTGAAGCATACACTTGCTTTCCCAAAAGAAAAAACGAATTGAGGCATCCTTCCCAATCTCTTTTCCCCAGCGGAGTCAGTTTTTGATATCCCTCGGTAGAGATATCCTTGCATCATTCGCAATTTTGGTATCTTAGGTCCAAAATTCGCGTCTTCTGATATTTAAGTATCTTCCACCCTATCAAAACGAAGATTTTCAATCTTCATATCTCAGGTTGAAGAAACTTAAATAGGGGCATCTGTCATACCCCAATTTTTGACCTAAGATACCACCTCATATCATTAACATATGCATCATTTGCATCTCTAACAAATTGCATAGCTTGTGTTTGTTACTTGTGACTCAGCAGGATTTAATCAGGAAAACACTCATCAGTACAAGTAACAATCAATTAGGGTTTTGTTCTCCCTTCATCTCAAAAGAATTATCTTCATCAACAATCAACATTTGGTCCTCAGAAATTCATTTCAACAAGCTCAAAGACTTTGAATCAACCAGATTAGGGTTTTGACTGAAGACAGTATACTCCTGACCTCTGCTCAGGGTTTGACCTAATAGCTTGGGACATGACTTCAAGACCCCAAGTGCATTATTTTGACCTAATCTATTGACTCAATACATCTCCTACACAAAGATTGATCAACAGTGAAATTTCAAATCATCAGATTAGGGTTTTGAACTATCAGGGACTGAAATCAGGGATCACATTTGGGAAACCCTAAAAATCCCCAGGAAGTCAATCAAAGGTTTCAATCATCTTCAAATAATCCCTATGACAATATACAATGGAAATTGTATCTCAATTCAAGATCCACAGTCATCAACTTCATCTGGTCGACAATTAGGGTTTTTTGACCTAATTCACTGAACCACTGACTTTTTAATCAGGACATGGTGCCACAACTCAAACCATGGCTCAATATCCTCTAATGCTTCAATATGATCCATTCATACCATTCATCTGATGAGGATAGCCTGGTTCATTGGAAATCTCCAAAAACGCGATTCGTCTGAAAAAGTCAACTGTACAAGATCACCATTGACTTTTGGGGAATTTTGGTCAACCATGAATTTTGAAGTTTTGAATCATCAATATATGATATATGAAGTCATTTGATCAAGAAAAATCAAGAAAATCAATCAGGAATCAAAAGTCAAAAGTTTGACTTTTCATACTTAGAAAAATTTCTAAGTGTTTTTCATGGTTTTTTCCAAACTTTGGAAGGGAATTTCTCAAAATTTCACCTACAAACTGAAAAAAACTTCCAACATAAAAGTTGTAGATTTTGATCCAATAAACAACTTTGACACATATAATTTTTTTCCATAAGATCAACCATTTAAGAGATATGGAGCTTCAAAGTTGGCATCTTTGGAAAATTTCACTTGAAACTTCATTTTTCTCAAAGTTCATGGATCTTTTTCACCCACTTCCTTAAAGATCTTGAAGAAACTTTCAACTAGGGTTTTGAAGTGTGTAATATGAGCTTTCCAAAATGTCTAAGAGCATGAAAAAATATGGAGTGTAGCCATGGTTTTGAATTTTGACATTAGTGAACTTTTCACTTGAAATCTCATGCCATTTTCACTAAGTTATGCACTATTCTACCAAATGATCCAATTGATGACACATAGAGGCAATAATTGAAAGATATTTCTGGTTTGAGATCAGAATGGAAAGAGATAAGAAGCTTAGAGAAATAACCATGGTTTAGTTACTTTTAACCATATGCATTAAATGTGAAAGATTCCTTTCTATCCCTTAAGCCAAATCATCAAACTTTGAAGCAAGTTGAAAAGCTCTGAGTTCAGAATCTTTGGCCTATAAATAGAGGTCCTCACTTCATTGCAAATCACACCAAAACCTCACAAATTATAGGTTTTCTCTTTCTTTCTTGAATTGCAAGTTTCTTAAGTTTCAAAGAGGTAGAAATCCCAACCTCTAAACCCTTGAAGTTCTGGCCAAAGTAATGATTCTAACATCTCATAAACATCATATGGGATGTGTTTGAATCACTCATACACCCAAAAACACCTCAAATCTCAGAATCATCATCTCACTTCTCAAATATGCATAACCTAAGCCTTATCATGCCAAAATCAATTCCAGGTCATTTCTGTCCAAACTAACACTTCAAACACCATCCATATACTTCATATGAACTATCCAAACACTCATCATCAACCTGAAACATCAGAATCATCAAGCTCGATTCTCACTTGCTCCTACTGCAGATCGGGTACCCCCAACTGCTCCAGGGGTTTTCAATTCATTCCAAGCATCCAGACACCTTCCATAAGGTCCATTGAAGCTATCCAGATCATCAAGCAACTTTTGTAACACCCCTATTGCAAAATTCAATTCTCAGGTGGCCGTTTTAGAAGGTAAGCTCTCTTGAACTTCAAACTCTATCATACATGCATCATAAATGAAAAACTGGTTTACCATCATGTTTCTGCATATGTATGGATCATTAACCCTCAATCAATTGCAACTTATCATGCACACACACGATTTCAGATTGAAACTCAGAATTAGGGTTCTTCGTGTTCATCAGAAAATTGATAGCCTTAGAGTTAAAATAAATGCAACTAATGATACCATTGTGTTCCTTATGAAAAATCGAGCAAGTTAGGCTATTCACTTGATCCAAACAATTCAGTTTTCAGAATTTTCAAATTCAATTTGGGGGTTGTGTTCTTGGCGCCAAATTTTGAAACTGAACTTAGGAACCTGATTCAAAATATATTTAATTCATTGCAAGATATTAACAGACCACGCGCGTGGTCTGGTTGGTTAAGTTTTTGAGTTGTGAGAGAGAGGGCGCGAGTTCAACACTCATGGGGGCCAAAACATTTTTTTATCACTATTTTCTTTCAATTTTTTTTTTTACACAACTTTAATTAATTCATTGACCAATCAAATTAACTCATTTTTATTTCATTTTTTACACATCTTTTATTTAATATACATATTTTAACAATATAAAAAAAAATCATAAAAAAGGATTTATTTAATATGCTTTTAATTAGGTTTAAAATGATACATTTTTTAAGTGTTTTTAAATACTTTAAATATTGTTTTTCATTTAATTTTTAACCTAATCACTTGTAAATATTTTTTGTGACCAAACCCTAATCATTTAGGTCTTAATTAAGCATTAAAACTTGTTTTAACTTAATTAAGTTGACTTTTGTCAAAATTCAAATCGTTTTAAGACGAGCGATCGCGATTCTTCCCAAAAACGATAAACCATTTCCTTTTGATTTTCAAAGAAAACTATTGATTAAATCTTTTTAATTGATCAATTTATTTTCAAAATGATGTGGGGCCTCTCGAATATTAGAGAGTATAAGTCCCTTTCCTTTTTCTTTTTACAGTTTTTCTTTGTACAGAAAACTCTTTCAAAAACAATAACTTTCAAACAGTTTTTCAAACGACGCGTCTGTAAATAAAACAATCAACCATGTTTTCAAAAATATACCATGGGCCTCCATGTAGGTATAAGTCCCAAGCCCTTTTGTACATACCCATTCCTGTACATGAAATTAGGTATTTCATTGTACACATTTTTGTACATATCTTGATCTGTTTTTAACTTTGAATAACAAACCAAAAATGAAGGTTTCTTTAAATCTTCCCAAAAATATACCATGGGCCTCCATGTAGGTATAAGTCCCAAGCCCTTTTGTGAATACCTGTTTACATAGCTTTGAATAAACTCAAGTGGGTCTTTCCCCGAGTATAAGTCCCGAGCCCCGTGTATACAAATGGATCATGCTTACAGGTATATTTCCTTCATAAACTCCATTATATACACACACTTTGTCATATATATAATTGTTCATACCTGTTCATGTTTGTTAATACTTGTTCATGTTTGTTCATATGTGTGATATGTGTGCTTGTTCAACTTAGTACAACACTAGGTTCCCCATAGCCTCCTATTGGGCTTCGTGCAAAGAATCTCCACTAGTTTAGGTTAGGACATAGAGTATGGTTTCCCGGTGAAATCGCTCTAAGAGCTCAAACCAACTATACCATGCCTCCCCTTGGGCTTTGTACAAACGAGTGACCCTCCCATAGCCTCCTCTTGGGCTTACAATGCAAGGACCCTGGATTGTCCCTCCCATAGCCTCCTCTTGGGCTTACAATGCAAGGACCCTCGGATAGCCTCCTCTTGGGCTTCGTACAAGGACCCACGGGCTTCTTATAAGCATCCCCAATATCCAAATCAAAATACCCTAGGAGATTAGACATTTATCATCTCTATGATAGGAGTATCTCTTATATATCATCACAAACAATCAATCAATCAAACTCTTTTTGCCACAAGGCTGGCTAATCAATCAAACCTTTTTGCCACCATACTGGATGATTAATCAAAGTTTTTGTCACAAGGCTGACTTCATTGAAACTTTTGCCACAAGGCTGGCTGATTAATCAAAACTTTTTGTCACAAGGCTGACTTCATTGAAAGTTTTTGCCACAAGGCTGGTTAAACAAACAAAAACATCTTTATCATTCTAAGCACCACAAGTGGCATGGCCCAGGGCTTATAATGAAAAGATTTTCAAACAAAAAACAAACAGATGAATGTGATGATATAGATTAGATACATCGAACATTTAGATGACATTTGTCTCTTTTCCTTTGCTTCCACTAGCATAAGTGGGAACTACGATTGCTCTGACTTTCTCAACATCCCTTTGAGAATACGTAGGCACAAGGTCGTATCCTTGGCGAGCAAAACTTCTCCCTCAAACCACTCAAACCTTAGCACCCGTAGACCCCGAGCTACAGATGCTCTGATTCCCTCTAAGGGATATGTATGCAGAGGATCACGATGATCTTTGCGAGCATAATCAAACAAACACCTTAGGTCCCACCTCTTTCTCACAAGAACCTCCACCATAACAAGAATGGAATAAACAAAACAAAGAAACCTATAGAGTACTATAGATACGTTGGGTGCTAATACCTTCCCTTCGTATAACCAACCCTCTTACCCAAGATCTCTCCCCCACTTTTAAGGTTATTGCAACTTTTTTCCTTTTCCTCTTTTGGAAACAATAAAAAGTTTGGTCGGTACAAAAGAAAAATCATTTTTTGAGCACTCGAGCCCAAAGAAGGCATCAGGTGTCTCATCCCGAAAAAAGACAACGATTTTTCCCCGCGACAGTAAGCTGTTGCAATCTTGTGCTTCACATTATACTTCTTCAGCAGATTCTCCATCAACTTATTCAAGAAATGAGTACCTTCTTCGCTTATGAGTGTTCGGGGGACACCGAATCTGGAGAATATGTTTTTCTTGAGGAAATTCACCACCACTTTGGCATCATTTGTAGGAAGAGCAACTGCTTCTACCCATTTAGAGACGTAGTCCACCGCTACAAGGATGTAGTTCTTCCCATATGATGGTGGAAAAGGTCCCATGAAATCAATACCCCACACATCAAACAACTCCACTTCAAGAATACCCTTTTGAGGCATCTGATTTCTTTTTGAGATATTCTTCGTTCTCTGACACCTGTCGCATTCTTTCACAATGCTTTGAGCGTCTTTGAACAATGTGGGCCAATATAAACCAGATTGTAGGACCTTTGCAGCTGTTCTATCACCACTGAAATGTCCTCCATATTCTAAGTCATGGCATGCTTTCAGTACATCTCGTTGTTCCTCTTCAGGTACATATCTTCTAATCAAACCATCGAGACCTTTCTTGTATAGGTAAGGATCATCCCACAAGTAGAACCTGCAATCATGTAAAAACTTTTTTCTGCGGTTATAGTCAAAATCATCAGGGATAACACCACCTAACAAATAATTCGCATAGTCGGCGAACCAAGGTACACCAATAACAGCGAGGATATGTTCATCTGCGAACTCATCCTTTATTGGGCGTGTGGCTTCTGTCTCTTCAATTGGTGACATTCGAGACAAGTGATCTGCCACAGTGTTCTCAGATCCTTTCTTGTCATGAATTTCTACATCAAACTCTTGAAGGAGTAGGATCCATCTTAGCAGTCTTGGCTTAGAATCCTGTTTAGCAAAAAGATACTTCAAGGCTGCATGGTCAGTATAAACAATGACTCTAGAACCCAACAGATATTGCCTGAATTTATCAAAGGCATAAACAACCGCTAACAACTCCTTTTCAGTAGTTGCATAGCTCATATGTGCAGGGTTCAACACATGACTAGCGTAGTAAATAACATGTAACAATTTTTCTCTACGCTGTCCCAAAACCGCCCCCACTGCAATATCACTTGCATCACACATGATCTCAAAAGGTAGAGACCAATCCGGGGCTACAACAATTGGTGCCGACATTAATTTTTGCTTTAGTGTATCAAATGCTACGGCACATTCTTTGTCAGAATTAAAAGCTTTGTCCTTAACTAAAAGTGTAGTTAAAGGTTTTTCTATTTTTGAGAAATCTCTTATGAACCTACGGTAAAAACCCGCGTGCCCTAAGAAACTTCGGATACCTTTTTCATTCAGAGGAGGAGGCAATTTTGCAATGACTTCTATTTTAGCTTGATCAACTTCTATTCCCTTATGAGAAATTTTGTGGCCTAAGACTATACCTTCACGCACCATGAAGTGACACTTCTCCCAATTTAGGATTAAGTTGGTCTGTTGGCATCTTTCTAAAACAATAGCAAGGTTAGTTAAGCAATTATCAAAAGACTTACCAAAAACCGAGAAGTCATCCATGAAAACTTCCATATGCTTCTCAAGCATATCGGAAAAAATGGATTGCATGCATCGTTGAAATGTGGCCGGTGTATTACATAACCCGAATGGCATTCTTCTGTAGGCAAAAATACCAAAAGGGCATGTAAAAGCGGTCTTCTCTTGATCCTCTGGTGCAACAGCTATCTGATTATACCCTGAGTAGCCATCGAGGAAACAATAGTAGTCATGACCCGCCAACCTTTCTAACATCTGGTCGATGAAAGGCAACGGGAAGTGATCTTTTCTTGTTGCCTGATTTAGTCTTCGGTAGTCAATACAGACTCTCCACCCTGTAACTGTCCTTGTGGGAATCAACTCATTCTTTTCATTCTTAACAACGGTCGTTCCACCTTTCTTTGGCACCACATGAACTGGACTCACCCATGAACTGTCAGATATTGGATAGATCATCCCGGCGTCCAAAAGTTTTACCACCTCCTTTCTAACCACCTCCTTCATTGCTGGATTTAGTCGTCGTTGAGGTTGGACAACCGGTTTGTGATCATCTTCCATTAAGATTTTGTGCATGCAAAGTGTTGCACTTATTCCTTTCAAGTCTTCAATTGACCATCCAAGGGAACTTTTATGCTTTTTAAGGACTTTGACAAGCTTATCTTCTTGAAGGAATTCAAGGTGACAACTTATGATAGCCGGACACTTACTTTCAGTGTCTAAAAAGACGTATTTGAGGTTCTCCGGTAATTGTTTTAGTTCAGCCCCCTTCTTTGGTTCATCTTTACTTTCTTCCACTAACGGTTGCCTTAGATCTTCCCATCGGTTGTGGCAAGAATCTTTGACAAATGATGTTTCCATCATGGCTAAAACTTCACTATCTTTTTCATCAATTACCTCCTCCTCTTCGAAGATTGATAGACTCAAAACTCTCTCCAAGGGTAACTTCTGTTTCGTCAAAGAGTTTTCTTCATCACAAATTTGCTCAATCACCTCAATGTGTTGACTCGTAGCAACATCATCCTTGTACTTCATAGTGTTTCGCACATTAATCTTCAATTCTTCATCATAAACTTTCAAGGTCATTGTACCTTCTTCTATGTCGATCAAGCATCTCCCGGTCTCTAGAAATGGTCTTCCCAAAATAATTGGTATCTCCTTATCTTCGGGCATCTCTAGAATAACAAAATCCACCGGAAATACGAACTTGTCGATTTTTACCAACACATCTTCTACCACTCCGTAGGGTCTTTTAATGGATTGGTCAGCAAACTGAAGTGTCATTCGTGTATCCTGTACTTTACCTATTCCCAATCTTTTGTAAATGGATAATGGCATAAGACTCACACTTGCTCCCATATCGATCAGAGCTTTCTTGAAAGACCTATCACCAATTGTGCATGGAATCGTTACTGAACCTCGATCTCTCTTTTTGACTGGGATCTTCATTCCCTGCAAAATAGCACTACAAGTTTCAGTTAGAATAATCGGGTCACTGTCGATTGTTCGCTTCTTTGAAATGATATCTTTCATGAACTTCGCATAGGTAGGCATTTGCTCCAGTGCCTCTAAGAATGGAATATTTAGCTCAAGTTTCTTGAACATCTCTAAGAACTTCTCGAAGTTTTTCTCATGTTGTTCTTTCTTCTTATTCCTTGTAGGGAACGGAAGTTTAACCGCTGGTTTAGGTGTAGTAACTTTTTCTTTAACTACACCTTCTTCACGCGTGACCTCTTTCCTTACTACCTCATTTTCTCTAATCTCCACATCCACTTCAATCAGCACATCTTCTTCATCAGAGTTCTTCTCATGTGTTTCTTTCGATTTATTGCTCCTTGTTGTCACAGCATTCACATGATTATTGTCTCTGGGATTAGTGACCGTAGCACTTGGTAAAGCACCCTGTGGTTGAGTGTTGGCCATTTGTTGTGCCATCTGACTCATTTGGATTTCCAGATTTTTGATTGAAGCTCCTGTGTTCCTAAGATTGCTCCTTGTTTCCTCTTGGAATTGAGAATTTTGAGCGACCATCTTTTCCATAGCGATTTCCCAATCTGCTTTCTTTGGTACCTGTTGTTGAAATTGTTGAGGCGCTTGAGATTGGAACTGTTGCAGGTGGTGTTGAAATTGCTGTTGGTAAGGGAAGTGTTGAGGAGGTCTATATTGTTGTGATTGAACTGGGGATTGAAATTGGGTTGGTCCTTGCTTTTGAATGTTTCCTTGTTGGTCCTTCCAGGCGAAATTAGGATGATTTTTCCAACCCGGATTATATGTATTGGCATATGGATTATTTTGCCTCAACATATGAATCTGCTCCACTTGTTCTTGCGTTGCCACACAATGCATCGCAAAATGCGGTCCACTACATATTTCACAAACAACTGAGGAGACTGGTTCAACTTGTGCTACTTTCTGTTCACTTATATTCATCTTCTTCAATCTTCTTTCTACTTCAGCAGCAATTTGTTCTTCCATTTTAACCACTTGATCAGCAAACTTCAAATCAATTTTACCTTCCGGTTGGCTCATTGCACGGTCATATAACTCATTGTGCTCATTAGCGGCAATAGCTTCTATGATTCTCTTGATACCAGTGGCTGTTGAAAAGTTAGTTGAGCCACCGGCAGCAGTGTCGATAAGTTGTTTGGTCTTCAGTCGGAGACCATTAACAAAAGTCTGCATTTGCTCGGTTGGGTCCATGTTATGAGTAGGACAAGCAACCAAACACCTCTTGAACCTTTTATATGCATCTCCCAGTGATTCCCCTTCTTTCTGCTTGAAATTCACAATATCATATCTTTTTCAAATAAAGACTGATGCAGGGAAATACTCATTGAGGAAAGCCGTTTCCATCTGTTGCCATGTTGTGATGCTTCCAGCTGGGAGTGAGTAAAAACATTCTTCCGCGTCTTCGGATAAAGTGAATGGGAACATCACGAGTCTCTTGGCTTCTTCAGAATGGCCTTCTATTTTTAATGATGTTGTTGTGGTGAGGAATCTCTGTAAATGCTTATTTGCATCTTCATTGATTCTTCCAGCAAAGGGCTTGCTTTCTAACTGACGGATAGTGGAAGGATGTAGTTGGAAGTGTGCCACGTTAACCGGTTGATTTACTATGGTCATTCTTCCAAGCGGTGCATTAGCCCTTCCATAATCACCTAAAAGTCTCTCTGGAGGAGGTGGATCAGCTGCCATAGTTTCAGGCTCAGAATTTGACTGCTCGGACTGAATAGATATTACTTCTTCGTCTTCTGATTCTGAGACTACAGGTGATTCTTCTTTCGATGCCAGTCTTTTCCGCTTAATTTCTCGAAGTCGAGCTCGCAATAATCTTTCGGGTTCTGCGTCAAAAAGAAGTTCAGCTGAGGCCTTACCTCGCATACAAGGTTAGACAGTTATTAGTTTGGAGTAATCAATGAAAATAAATAAGTACATAAAAATCAAATTTTTGCAAAAGAAATAAAATTTTAATTGCAGAGCAATAAAATTTTAATTGACTGAAAAATAATTTATACTTTGGCAATCCCCGACAACGGCGCCAAAAACTTGATCGGAAAAATAGCAAGTGTACTATTTTCACCGATGTAGTAATAATGGGTTTTACCCCAAGTATCGATCACGAGGATTGCGTAGGAAAGATAAATTATTGTAAACAGTCAATTAAACAAAAGAGCATATGGGGTTTTTATATTGGAATAATAAAATTCAAATAAATAAGCTGAAAGTAAAATAGCTTTTGTGTATAAATTTAGAGTAATGCCAAGGTAGGTGTATGATCAGCCTTCTAATGACTCTGTAATAAGATCTCTTTAACAAGTTCATATGATGCAACTATTTGTTCTTAAGGGTGTTTTCCTAAGTCCTTAGTGAAAACCTTTTGGTTTGCAATCCTAATGCCTAAGTCCTTAGAAACAAAGGTTTGTGAACCAAAGATGTAAATAATCAAGAATTTTTCAAATAACCTTACGGTATCCCTAGGCCTAGGTGATAACAATAAGATTTAATTGTTTAAAAACCTTAACAACCGTAGTCCTACAGATTGTTAACCGTGGATCAATCTTGTTTTGCCGACAAAGAAAGCAATAAAAACATTAAACAATTAAATTGCAAAATATGAAAGCTTGATTAAAGAACAACGATATTCAGAGTCATTACAATGCAAATCAGGGACACCCCCTGGCATTGGGGAGTTTAGCCTATCATAATATTCAAGAAACCAAAATCAGAAAGTTTAGACATTTACAAAAGATTAGGAGAACTCTGATCTTCAATGGTTTCCACCGTTGAATCTCTTCATCTTCCACAACCTTGATAACGCTATCTTGCTCTCTTCTGGAATTCTTTCGTACGATCAAAAGTATTCTCCTTGTCTCTCAACCCTCTTTTAATCCCTCTAGGTTTTCAGATCTCAGCCGCAATACCCAAACTGCCCCTGGACTTTAAAAAGAATGGAAAAACCAAAATTCAGAAATTTTGTCCGCACAGCTGACACGGCCGTGTCACTTGACACGGGCAGACCGTGTCAGCTTCTGGTCTTAGGGGTGAGTTTCTTCAGGAGGTCTGACACGGCCGTGTCAGGTGACACGGTCAGACCGTGTCCGCCTCTGCCTCCTTGCTCCTTTTTGCTTCTTGCTTCCTTTTTGCACACCTCTTGGACATGCGATCTTCCATCACTCCGAAGCTAACCTGAAACCATTACCAAACGAGATCAAAAACACCTAATTGACAAAGAGAACGGCACAAAAACAAATTTCAAACAAATAAACTTATAACTAGATAAATTAAAGAAAACATTGGAAAACAAACACAAAGTGTTACCAAACATGACGATCGTGTGTCGAATTCATGATGAAATTGAGTGTAAAATGGTGACCGATCAGTTTGTTTGATTTTTTTTTTAAAATAAGCTCGGCAAGATATTATATCTTTTGCCTACATACCTTCTCGGTGCAATGGAGAAGTTAGAGCTAATGTAGATCCACTTAAGGGGAAAGATTTTAAAAGGAATAAACACTTTATCATCATAGGAGAGAATACTCAGCCATTGATCTGAAACATGAGAACAGATGGATCCTTTGCGTCACAAATGAAAGAAGGGATCCAACTTGGATAAAATCAACAAGTATGCTACTAACTCTCTCAAGTGGAAAAGGTTTCGTCATATCAATCAATATCAAGATCTTGGGTTATCACAACTCACCACGACAATTAATCGTGTCTAAAATTTTAAAGAAAAGCCAACAAATACAAAAGATATTTTTAAAGAAAATTTTTTAAAAGAGATTATTTTTTAAAAGAGATTTGCAAACATAAGAAGGTTTTGGAAAAAGGAAGAAGATTTTGAAAATTTAAGGGGGAGGAGATGAAGGGGCTATCCTAGAGCATAAAATAAAAGCTAAGGAAAAGAACGATCTAACCGAACAAGAAGCCAACACTTGACATTAGGGATGACAACGGGTCGGGTGCGGGTTTCACACTATCCGAACCCACACCTGAAATCTGCACCCAAATCCAAAAGCTGTTCGGGTGGCAAAATGACACCCACACCCGTTGGGTTCGGATCACCCAAACCCGAACCCGCAACAAAATACATTTTCCCTTCAATTTTCCTACATCTTTCCACAATATATATATAATATATAATATATATATATATATATATATATATATATATTATATAAACGAACGTGATTTTGAGTTTCAGGTGCGGGTTTCACACTACCCAAATCCGCACCCGAAATATCGGGTGGCACCTGAACCCAAATCCAGTCAATTTGGGTTTTCACCCGTTGACTCGGGTTCGGGTGCAGGTAGGTCCCGCGGGTTTGGGTCTGCTTGTCATCCCTACTAGACATTAAAGAGTCAATGTATATTTCTCATCCTTTGGACTACCATAAACAAGCAAATATAATACAAACTGGGATGAACTTGATATCTTCAAACACAACTTGCACAAAGCCTTTGGAATACATCATAAGCTCTTGACAAAAATTGGGCAGAGTAACGACTGTGTACTGATGAATTCCTTATCATAATACCTTGGAATTAACCATCAAGGACTTTCAAAGAATCGCCTGCATACACAAAGAGAAAATAACCCAATGCCTTGGAGTAAACTCCAAGGACTTCAAGATAAACAGAATATATTCACAAGAACTCAGATGAATCTCCAAAGTGCTAGGGTCAAGGTCCTAAATCTAAGTCCATAGATCCATCCTCCGAGCTTAGGGTATGGTAACCAAAGTCCACGTCCACATTAAGTCTTTTATGGATTCAATTTGATTATTAATATTTTAAGCATAAAAGTAAAGTATGGTCCAAGTAGCTAAAAGAAAAATAGCATAAGCATAAACATATGTCCAAATGGACAAAGGAAAAATTGCATAAACATAAACAATGATGAATGATAAATGGTAAAATAAAAGCATAAAGCGTAAAAAAAAAGGACAGTATAATAAAGAGCGTAAAGTAAAGTTAGTTGTTAATTGTCAATTGTTAGTAATTGAATATCAATGGTGAGTGAATGATGAACTTAGGTTCAAATTTAATGAAAACTCATCAGAAGATTGATAGAATCAAAGCAACTACACGATAAGTTTTCAAAAGTCTTGAACCAATTGTCATACAATCTCTGCCATTTTTTATCTTTCTTAGATTTGGGACAAGAAATGTAGCGCTATGTTAAGCAATCGCCGAGTAACTTATATAGAAGTCACCCTACAACGAGGCCGGTCAATAACGATTTGTATGCTAATGCATGTGAGAGAAACGATATGTAGATCATTTTCCGAAAGCGATGTCGCACGAAAAGAAAAGAGGTAACGGTCTAATCCTCATCAAGAACTCAAAATAATTCCAATGATATCGAAGATTTTCATCTACCAAAATAAAAGAGAAGAAAGAGATGGAATTACATTAAAGGTTCCTTCCATCTTCAAGTTCAATCACTTAATATTATGGATTAAAGTACTAAACAAATCATTGACTCAAAGCACCAAGAATGAATTAAATAATTCATCCTATGATAGATTTGAATCAAAGAATGTTTATCCAACTTCATCAACAACCTAATTCCATTGAATTTGAAGAGGAATCAGACCTCTAATCTTGCAATTCAAAGCAAATATCAAAAGAAGGAAGTAGGAGAAGATGAAGAACCAAAAACAAGTTAAAAAAGGCAAAAAAACAACATTATGTGAGCATGAAATCGATTTCATCCACAGGGAAATCGATTTCACCAGCTGAATTTTCAAAAATTGCGCTAAACAACAGCATGAAATCGATTTCATCCAGAGGGAAATCGATTTCCTCTGTGCATTTTTCATAAAAAAAAACAACATCTAAAGGGAGAAAACTTGTTCAAACATATTACCAAACACCTTGTGATCTTGGATACAATTGTGCACGAAAATATCATCAAATCACCAGCAAATAGCACCAAAGTAACATCATAGATGTAGCACACATAATCAACAAAGGATCACATCTTGAATAATGGAAGTGGAACAAGGAATTACCAATTTCAAATGACTTCTTCAAGAACAATCTCCAACAAGCTTTGATCTACCAAGAATGGATGAAGAACAAGTGTTTGGATGAAGGTTTAGCTTAAAGATTAGTAAGATTCAATGTGAATCTCACTAACTTTTTTTGTGGAAGAAGAGCTTTGAGTGATTTGGAAAGGATGGGAAGAGAATTTGCAAGAGTGATTTTGGCTCTCAAAAGCTTGTGAAATGAATGAGAGGAGGCCTCTATTTATAGAATTGGAAGTGAGGGTAGTGAGAAATTGGTAATTGTCCCTTGGAGATTAATTTGAATTTAATAAGTAAGAAATGGGATTAAAATGGGATTTATGAAGAAAATTAATTATGGTAGCGATGTGGAATATTGGTGGTAATAAAAAGTGGTCCAAGAAATGATCAAGTGGTGCACATGTCATCAAATGAGGGTGTATGATAGGATTTAATCATGATGAGGTATGGAATTCTGAGATCAAGAATATTCTCCCAAAAAATGGTGCCAAATATCACTAAGCTTGAGAATTGTTCCCTTTTGGCCAAATTTGCCAAATTTATTTAATGGATGTTTTGGCTTGATACCTACAAAACACAATCGTACAAAAGGAACAAAGCAATATTTTTGGTATTTTGGTTAGTATAACATATACAAGCTAAACAAACACTGGTTCTTGATGGTTCCCCCAGAGATGAATAAGACCATCTTCAATGGTAGTTTCTTCTATTGAGTTCTCCACCTTTACCATTAATTTAATAATTAAATATTTAAAAAATTTGCCATGTCATAATAGAGTTGCATTGCAATGCAACAACTAAAAGATTGTAGTACCCAATCAAATCAAGTTATGAGGTAAATTTGTGGGACCCATATCAGATTTTTATTAAAGTTAAAATTAAATAAATTCTTTTAATATGATGTGGCTTAGTGTGTCCCATAAAGAACTCAAATGTAAGTTGCACCATTGGAGATGCTCTGAGCATAACACCAAAAACAAAGCTTCCAGTTGAAGCTCTTGATTAATGATTGAGATGCAAATGATGTATGATCTTAGGGTCAAAATTTGAGGTATGACAGTCCCTATAAAATTACCAAATTTTACTTTTGGTCCCTATAAAAAATAGTATATTTTGGTCTCTACAAAATTATTAGGGTTAAATACTATTTACCCCCTGCCAAAGTAGCGAGTTTCGGTTTTACCCCTTATTAAAAAAAAAATTAGCCTTGGCCCCTTAACAAAAGAGATTATGCTTTCCATGTTTGGCTGACTGGGCGTATGACGTGGCTGTTGTATTTGAGAAGCTTGGAAAAATTGCAAATTAATAAGTTGCAAAATCTGGGATTCAAACCCAAGTCACTAAAGTGACATTGAAGCAAGCTTACCACCAAACCATGCATGTTTTGTTGAAAGAAATTGCAAAGGAGTTCCATATATTATAAGTTGCTTACATTTTGAAAAGTTAATATTTTTTAATTAACGTTTTTTTTATAATTATATAAATGTAATATTTAATAATTTATATAAACATTTTTTTTAATAATTTTCATAAATATTTTTATTCAGTTTTTTTAATTCATATAAACGTTTTTTTAATAATTTTATTTAAATGTTTTTTTTAATAATTTTTTTAATTAGCGTTTTTTTATAATTATATAAATGTAATATTTAATAATTTATATAAACATTTTTTTTAATAATTTTCATAAATATTTTTATTCAGTTTTTTTAATTTATATAAACGTTTTTTTAATAATTTTATTTAAATGTTTTTTTAATAATTTTTTTAATTAACGTTTTTTTTTATAATTATATAAATGTAATATTTAATAATTTATATAAACATTTTTTTAAATAATTTTCATAAACATTTTTATTCAGTTTTTTTAATTTATATAAACGTTTTTTTAATAATTTTATTTAAATATTTTTTTAATAATTTTTTTTAATTAACGCTTTTTTAATAATTATATAAATGTAATATTTAATAATTTATATAAACATTTTTTTTAATAATTTTCATAAACATTTTTATTCAGTTTTTTTAATTTACATAAACATTTTTTAATAATTTTATTTAAATGTTTTTTTAATAATTTTTTTAATTAACTTTTTTTATTAATTTATTTAGTTTTTTAATTAACTTATTTATTTATTTATTTATTTATTATTAATATTTATATATTACTTTATTTATTTATTTTATTTATTTATTATTAATATTAGTTATGTATTAATTATTTATTATTAATATTTATTTATTACTTAATTAATTAATTAATTAATTTATATATTACGTAAATAAATAAATAAATAAATAAATAATACATAAAGTAATATATACATATTAATAATAAATTTATAAATAAATAATACATTATAAATATGAATATATACTATTATTGGAAAGAAAAAAAAGTAGAAAAGTAGAAAATATGCTACATATACAGATCCTTCCATATTTAAAACATGAAAGTTTCTCCAGCCTAGTAGTAGAGGGAGTGCATGTGTACCTCTTGAAGCAGGGTTTGAAATCCTGCCCATTGTGTTTTATTTTCTTGTGTTTTTTCTAATCTTTTTTGTTAAGGGGCCAAGGCTAAAATTTTTTTTAATAAGGGGGGAAACCAAAACTCGTTACTTTGGCGGGGTAAATAGTATTTAATCCAAATTATTATGTACGTAGTTGTCCTGCTGTTAAACCAATGTGTATTTTTTAATGATTATTTTGCAGACATGTGTATAATATTATAAAAAGTTTTTTGAAAATAAAATAATTCAAACTTTATTTTTTAAGTCTATTTTCATTAATTTTATCATTATCTTTTAAAATTTTAAAAATCGTATTTTATTCTTTTTATTATAAAAAAATTAAAATTTGATAAATAAATATTTTACAATATTCATGAAAAAGTTATTCAAAAATTTAAAAGTTAAAGGATAATAAAACAATTTTTAAAATTTTAGAAAATAGCAGAGACTAAAACTACATACATAAAAAATTTATAGGATCGAAACATGTCATTTTTTTAATAGGGACTAAAAATAAAATTTTAAATATTTATAAGAAGAAAAAAAACATATTTAACCAAAAAAAAATAAAGTAAAACTTATTTCCCTTTTCTGAAAGTCATGTCCTTCAATTCCTCGAGGCAAACATGTATTGTTACTGCTTTATTTCTTCATTTTATACATAACCATAAATACGTGTTCAAATTTTGCATCAACCACACATCAAACTAATAGTTTCACTCCATCTTCTATCACACACACCTATTCATCACAAAAATACTTGTAACCAATTTTCAAAAAGTTAGATAAAATAAACTAAGACCTAATTTAACTGCTATAAAAATGAAAATAATTTTTAGTCCCTTAATAAAAATAACTTTTATTAACTATTCTTTGATTGCATGAAATAATTTTTAGCCTCTAATAAAAGGAAGTCTTATTAACTTTGTATCTTTGTCTTCAATTCTCTTAAAGGAATTGTGTGTCCTCAGGACAATAGTTAAGACTTTAAAATAGTAAATTATCTCAGTATGTTGTCTTGAAAATTGAAATATTAAATTTTTTATAAATTTTTTTTTTAGAATGCTTAATCATTAGGATTAGTAAGATCCTTCTCATAATAGTATTTCTCTCCTTTGAATATTGGAAGGTTTGTAGAAAATTGTCCAATCAAAATTAAATTCAAATTTGACATAATTTTTTTCCAGGAAGAATGATTCAAATCTGGTTCTCATACCAATTTGTTGAAACACTTGAATGCACATTTAATCAATCGAAAGAAATGATCAATAGGGGGAGGAATGTTGAGGATTGAGATAAAGAAAAAAAATTACACACTTAGTTGGGATGGGAATCAAAACTTTTACCAGGTAATTGAATGATTACAAACTTATAATAGTTGGTTACTTATATTGCAAGTCCCTATCAAACATCTAACAAACTTTAATAGAACGTCTTGTAATTACAACTTAGACTTTAACGGTATTCAAATTTGCAATCCTTCATTTCTCGAAAAATTAATAAGTCATTTTCACCATCAAGCTTTTTGCAACTGGAAAAAAATGACAACTGGTTATAAAGAGTTATCTTATTCAAAATATAGTCTAATGTAATTAAATTTAAGTTCCCTTTGTTCAATTTGTTGTGTTTCAATTTCAATTTCAACAGCAAACCTACTCAATTAAAATCATAACACCAAAATTCAGGTTTGAACTATGATAAAGATGATAATTCTTGTATAAATGAGGTGATGAACTTTGCTCTCTTGGTATATATATATTATTGTTACATGAAAAACAAAATTCCAATCCGTGAACACCAAGCAACAGTGCCCATTCAAACACATAAATTAATATGAAGAAAAAGCACTTATCTTCTGCTTATTTATAACCAGAAGTAGTTTGAGAAAAGATATGGTTACTGTTGAACAAAGAACATAAACATTCTGGAGATGAAAATAGGCACTGGCCAACCATTCCAAAACACAACTACTGCAGATGATGCTCGAACAAAGATGCCATCTCAATCTGTACCACAGACAACAATACATAAAACATCGGTTCAGTTAAACTATTTACTCGAGCAAAAACTGTTGAAACTATCGGGAAAATGATGATACATAGCTCATGAATGAGACTTTATTAACAGCTTAAGGTTTGGGGGTAATCGGCTAATGGCATGATCATTGAGCCTCTATAACTTAGCAGTTAGGATTTCAATCTTTGTCATCTCCATTCTTTTGTATATGAAGTTAAATTCAGCACAGGATAGGGTAAACAACAACATTATGTATAAGCACAAAGGGCTCTTTCATGTGAGAGGATATTATACATGTAATGAAGTCATTTATGACCCTCACTTGATAGTTCAAAGCTTCTGAAATGATTGGTTTGTGACATGTACAAAAAGACGTGAGGATAAGACATCTTCCAACAAGAAAACCTCAACATTCAAAGCATACATGTATTTAGATAGCTCCATATAAATTATTGGATATTGTATAATGAATAACTTTGAGATATCATTTTATTAACTTACAGCAGTCAATGCAGCCTCAGCACCCTTATTCCCAGATTTTCCACCAGCACGATTTATAGCCTGCAGATAGGCAAAAAAGAAGGAAAAAAAAGTATCGATTTAATGATAATGCTTAGAAAAATTCACAACTCTCATAACAAATGCTATAGCATAGATTTACCTGATCCATGTTCTCACATGTTAGGACTCCAAATATGCATGGAACACCTGCAAAGTCATCTCAAAATTTAAGTAATTTTTTCTGTTTACGACAATAAATTAAAAAGGCAGATACATGTAAATAAATGTTATCTTGTCATGCCATGATTAGAATAGAGGAAATAAAAGATTTGGTATTTATTCGGCAAAGACTGGTCTTAAGTTTAACTTACATGGGTGTATAGTATTATTTTGATAAAATGGCGATTTAAAAAATTATAATCCTTAGAATTCAAAAGCTTCTTCTTGACCTTGGTGCTACTCTAGATTCTACTTGTATCTCCTCGGAAACAGACAGCTCTTAAATACTCAAGTCAAGTGCGATTTGTTGATATCTAGAGATTACCATTGACAAAAACATAATACAGACCTGAGTTTAAACCAGCTGAAAGAACTCCAGATGCTGCTGAATTAGCAACTGCGTCGTAGTGAGTTGTATCTCCCCGTATCTGTTAGCAACAAATGTTGGCCACAAAAGACAAATTAAGTCAACATAAATACAGATGATTGATACATTAGCTTTACCAATTCTACAAAAGAATTTGATCTATTTGTCAGGATTTATCATACCACAGCTCCTATGCATATGATTGCATGATATTTGCCTGATTTACCGAGTCTTGTTGCAACAGCACCAATTTCAAAACAACCTGGAACCCACACAACCTACGGGATAAGAGAAATCAACAAAATTCTGTCAGTAGTCAACGGAAAAGAAAGTAATGCTAGCATTCAGACCAAAGTAAAATTGCCACGGTTCATATATCCTGTCAGTGATAACAATGCAACAACAACAACCAAGCATTATCCCACTAGGTGGAATCGCCTACATGGGTCAAATTCCTCCTTAATATTCTATGGTGGCATGACACACCAAAGTAAAACACAAATGAAAAATGCAGAACATAATGTATAAAGATAGGAGATGGTAAATGTTATCCATTTTTAAGTTAAATTTAAACTATCAGTCACCTATGCGATGGGGTCGGTGGAAGCAAAGCAACAACTTTAGCTAGTTGGTTATTGGTTATAGTTTCTGTTAGTTTGAGATTCCCATGGTTAGTTTAATCTGCCAGATGGTTAGTTTCTGCCGCATGACACATTGCAATGTACTCCTTGTTACACCATATTTTTCTATATAATCTATATAGCTGTACTTCATGATTTTCTGGAATGAGTGAAAGACATTTTTCTTTTCACGCAGTGTTCACAGAAGCAACTGTCAAGTGATGCATGTTTATAAGAGCAGGGTTAAAGGAAAAGCCATGCAGAGTTTTGCTTTACGTCATACTTCAATAAGACTTATAAGCAAGGCAATGAAGGCCTTGATGCAACATGAACAGAAAAATGAGTAAAGGATACAGAGTAGAACCATTGTAAAGACATCAACTCTACTTAATACTAGCCCAATACAAAAGTAATATCATATAGAGTAACAAGTCATATTCCAATAACTTAATCAATAGATCACTTACATCGATGTCTTCATCTTGAACTGAATAATTCTTGAAAGTACCTATAGCTCCCTCCAAGAGTGGTCTGGTTATTATTTCATTAAACCGTGCAACAACCTAAAAGAAAAGTGTTTAGAAACTAACATAGAAAGATGAAACAATAAGAAAATCTTCATGATTATAATCCATTTTAAATGGAAAAGTAATGCAATATCTAGAAGCAGAATATCATAACTTCCTCGCAGTAGAGACTTATACTGTTTCACTACTACATATTACCACATTTGTTGTTAATCCTCTACATACAACAATCCCATTAGCAACTTCCTTGCTGTCCAAAATTCTCTCGTCTCAGGAAAATAAGATTTGGGCACTAGACTCTGTTGGAGTTTCCACGTTCATTCTCCAAAAAGTTAACGCAACTTTATTCTTGGAATCCAACTCTAGATGGGCCGGCCCAAGATTCCCTCTAACACAACATTTTAGATGGACTGTTGTACTTGACAGTAATAATACAAATGATTGTTACAGGTTTGTTCATCACACAAAACTCACTCTCTCGTCCCATAAATCTTGTGTTGTGACAACAAAAAGATATTTGTGGTGCATACTTTTCAGTATTTGGATCAATTTTTTATCTGCCACTTCAAAGGTTTGGCAGGAGGAAAGATGGAAATATCCTTTTGTGGTGTGTAATGTGCTCTGTAATTTAATGACTATAATTGGAGAGAAGGCCAAAATTTTATCCTTTAGGGAAAATTTCTTTGCATTGCTGCTTCTATGAAACAAAGTGGTATTCCCAATCTTTATGCTGTGCTTGGCTACTTTGGCAGGTGTAATTTAGAGGGTAGTTTATATCAAATGCATAGAGATATTAACATGTCAAACATCAGATTCGAATGTAATGAACTTTCCATAAATCAACTAAAAGTAAGATGGAAATCCTAACTCCAAAACATACATGTACATCATTCAAATTACTGGTGTGGTCTATTTTTTCTTGTTGTTTCAGACATTACACAATCATTTGGAAAAGCTTATTTTAACTCATCTCCTGCAATAAGTACTTGAACTAGTATTCGGATACATTTATAAAAACAACTTACGAGATAACATTTACATTTTTTAAATGATTTCAATATGTTCCCCGTAATAGCTTATTAAACGAGTGCTTAACTAAGCTTTTTAACTAAACACATTCTACGTGTATTCTGGTCCAAATTTAAAAAGCGGTGAAATAATATAACACAAACAAATGCAAGTGTTTGTCAAAGGCATTGCATGAAACAGTTTAGCACTAATTTCATGGAACACTTACCACAGCAAAACGGAGTCCCTGAGTTCTAGTAACAGAGCCAGTCAGATGCCTCACAGCAGCTGTCTGCACAAAAGACGATCGACCCTGGCTCTGAACACATGGCTTAACATCCAAAGCTATAAAAGAAAAACAGTGAATTTTCAGCTACTAAAACAGCTTCAATGCAAGAAAAGAAAATTACCACAAGGACAATGAGTATAACCTCGCGAAGAAAGCAAAAAGGGACTCTTCGGAGCTTTAGGAAGACGCAAGACGTTAATACTACCAGAACAACGATCTCGGCCGTCATGATTTAGAAATCCAAGGTGAGGCTTAAGTGCAGGAAGGAAACAATCGGTGGAAACAAATGAAGCCATTCTAATATGATGAGATAGAAGCTAAAAACATAAAATGAACTAAATAAACATCTTGTTTAAGATTACATTCATTTTAGTATATAATTCTAGCCTTAAACCCAATAAATTATAAATCTAAAACCATGAGCAAAATCATAATCTCAATATAACAGTTAAAATTAACCACAATAAAAGTAATTAAGCTGCAATTCTAATCCCAAACCCTGAAATGAAATGTGAGCTTTAATAATATGATTAAAATTGAAACATGTAATCAGATAAAGATAAGTACAATGCTGCAATATGTGAAAGTTAAAAATAAGAACAACAAATTATGGAAATCGGAAACTGAAAAATCACCGGAAATGGAGCGAACGGTGACGGAGGAGATGCAGATTCAAATGTTGGCGTTTGACTTTAGAGGAAAGAGTAAACCTGTTATAAGAGTTGAAACGATACGAAATCGGTTTTAAACTTGATTCACAAAATTATAAACCGGTTTATAGAAAGAAATCTGGTTCGGTTCATGAATACTGGATTTGAAAATGGATTTTTTGATATGGTCAGATTAACCATTCTATGAAGGGACTATAATAAACTTTATCTTTTACTATAATAAACTTTATCTTTTAAAATGTTTGGTCTATTTTTAAATCTACTTAAATAAATCTATTTAATTTGTAAATATAAATTTATTTTTTAATAAATTATAATCATATGATCATATACTTTTATAATGGCACGAGAAACTCAAAATACATTTTAAAATAAAAATGTATTTACTCTTATATACATAATTTTTTTAACTTAAATGTATATTTGATCCCCTTATTTTTATGTTTTTTAAATTTTAGTTCTTTTATTTTAAAAATTAATTTTTTGGTCCCGAAACTTTACCTCCCTTGAGATTTTCATAGTCTCTTCATTAGACAACCTCATTAATGACTTGATATGGTAAATGTTCAACCACGTCACAGTTTTTGAATATTTTATTTCAAAATTTTTATTTTTATTTTAAAAATCAATTTTTATTTATAAAAAACATTTTTTTATTAAATTTCTAAAAATATTAAATTAATTAATAACTTTTGATAATATTTTTTAATTAATTAAATAGTAATTAAGTTTTTTGTCAATTTATTTAAAAAAATTATTAAAATAAATTTTAATACTTAAAATAATATATTCTTGGGCACCAAGATAAGCCCAAATCTTTATAAGAATTCTTCAGCCCACATTTGTACATTGTATATTGTTTTTTATTCTTCAGCCCATTTTGCACTAATGTTTTTTATTGAAAAAATAATATAGAACTTCAACTATTTTAGGTGTTTCTTCTCTGGCTTCCACTCCAGCTGAACATTTCTTCATTCTTTTTAGAGAGTGCAAAATGGGATTAGAAAGGTCTGCAACCCTATGTCATTGTCTAGCATTTACACAATATTTCTTTTGGAGCATTCGTATCCCACATTCTGAGCTCTTTTAATTTGAGAGATGAAATTGCACAATTGAACAAACTTGAAATTAATTACATGTTGGTCAAACTAAACTAAGTTGAACAAACAAAGCATGTTACTAGACTATGTTAGTCACTGGATTTCATAACTGAGATAAATATGTGTGTTACTCTTGACTCTTGAGAGATGTTTGATGCATTCTTCTCCGCTGGAAACTTAAGGCTCTTGTTTATACAAATTTCTTTTTATAAAAACAAAGCTAAATAATTGGAGATAAACAATATGATTAAGAATGACTACTAAACCTCAAACACTTTTTTTTAAATCTTTCTCCAGAACATGATCTAATATATGGATAAAAAATAACATTCAAGAGTTTCCTCGTTTCTGAGTTTGGGTTAAAATGTTTTAAAAGTAAAGTGCAGAAAATAAAACATATGACCAAAAAATAAATACATTTTTCGGGTATGAGAGAACTCTCGGGATTGAATTTCATATATCCTTCAAATACTTAAACATATTCATCAGTCGTACTCAACCTAAATTACTTGTCAATATCATCATGTATCACTCACAACAAAGGTTATGTCTAACGCAAAGTTGCGAGAACAACCATATTACTCTCGTCGGTGATGTCTCGCGCAACTCAAACAACACTAAGGCATTAAGCTTCGATACCCACCGTGAATATTAACTCTAAATCTATCTCTAGAATCTAGAAATTAATATATATTCATCCTAAATCAGGATCTGTGAGATATATGTCTATAACAACACAGATTCAAATATAAATGCAAAAAGATCAAGGAAGACAACAAAAATGATTTGTAAAGCATATAGTATACAACACCATGATCAACAAATATACATAGGTTCAGAGTAAGCTTACAACCACAACCCAACAAATAGAGAAGTACATAGAGAAGAAGAGAAATGAACCAAACATCTCACGAGTTGTCAACTTCGATTGATAAGAAATCCGCTCTGGATCATCAAGATGCAAGCTCCAATATTATTTTCTAAGTCTCTCAACCAAAGAATGAAGGTGATGGAGTTGGGGCTCAAAAATAACCAAACCATAACCTAAAAAATATGATTGAATGGTATTTAGAAAAAGTCAAAATCGCAGACCGCGCTTAGTCCCAAACCTCATGTGTTGAAAAAAATTTAGCATTTGTTTTCACCATAACATTTGAACCGTAACTCCGATTTACGCACGGGTTGAAGCATTGGAAAACTTATACAAATGTATGTACATTTTAGTCCATACAAAGTATCAGTGCCATTTAGACCATACAATAGAAATCAATAGATTGACATGTTTAAGATTATAGAATCTAACCAAATTAACTTGTAATTTCAAAATAAAAATAATGTGAGAATTTTGTTCTCGATATTTGATCAATAAAGTGCCAAGAGATAAACCAAGTTACATGTTAAGTTGGTTAGATTCGTGCTATTTATTCAAACTTGATTTGTCCTAAAACATTTGATGAAATCATGATTTATAAGATTGTCCTAAAACTTGATTTGTCCCTACTAATAAAGCTATTTGATTTCATGACTTAAAAATTGGTGAATTTAGAAAATAAACACAACAAATTTTAATTATTCAATTTTATTTTATATAATAGTGTTTAAATTTGTTGTGTTTGTTTTCTAAATTCACCAATTTTAGATTCTAAAATCCAATAGCTTAAAAACATGATATGAAATTTATTTTTGTCAAAACCTTCCTCTCCAAAACGATGCGTTTAAACTCGCATACCGCAGAAGCATAGAGTCTACAGAGTCACAGCACCTGATATGCGAAGCATCGTCTTCCTCAATCCCATAGGGTTTACAGAGTTCAATTCGTCACTGTCCACGCGTGTCAGATCCAGTTATTCTTGTTCCTAAAAAAACATTGTTTCATACTCAAGATCGCAATTCCTCGCCAATTTCCGTAATCAAAGGAGATTTCTGGTTTTGAGCGACACGATTCGATTCCCCGTTCCCTGATCGCTTCCAACTGTCATTATAAGGTTTGATTTCCGTTATATGAGTTTAGATCTGTTTTCAAATTTTCTGTTTTCTCAGTTGTATCTACGTTTGTGTTTCTTAGGTGCAGTTGGCAGGGTCTTGAAGATGGCAACCACCGCTTGTTTCATCATTGTTAGCAGAAATGATATTCCTATATATGAAGCTGAAGTTGGAGTAGCTGCTAAAGTAAGATCATTTCATATTTTAATTTTTTTTGTAAAATTAAAAGCTTAACCTTTCATTGGTTTATGGATTGTTTATTTTTTACTTGCTTCTTGGTGGAGTTTATGAATTGTGGTTATAAGTTTGGAATTGGATTTTACATTATAATGGTTATTGTTTGGTATTGGGACTTTACGGTGTTAAAAAATGTGGATGGGCCTAACTCAACCCTACAAAACCGGCTTGTAGGGTGAAGATTGCCCCCCACTTATAAAGACATGTTCAGCTCATATATTGTCCGATGTGAGACTCTTAAGTCTTAACATACGGCAACCCATCCTTTTTGGATAATTCTTTTAAAAACTACAATTGTAGACCTAGGAGGAGACACCACATTGTTATGCATGACCCTTTGAACTATGTGTAGAAGATCTACCGCAAATGATATAAAAGCATGTTGAAAATTGGAACATGTTTTCTCATGTTTGGCCACTTTGCTTTTGAAGCGGATTTGTGGGCGTTTGTCCCATAGCAAAGCCTCTAGTCCTCAATTCCACATGTGGAGAAACTCCAATCAAACCTACACATGCATGTTTCTCTCCCATCCACCCGTACACTAGAACATTTGCTGGCTTTAGTGTCAGTCTTCTCCTTCTCTCTTGTGGGTTTGTCATGAAGTTCATAGGTGCCTCTTACTTCACAATACTCCCGCTTGCCTAAATATATCAACAAGGACATCCTAACAAAGTCATGCAGAGATTTGAACTTTAAAAGCTCGTTATAGTTATAATTTGTTCACTTGATTCACGTAAATGGACCAGGCTTCTCTAAAGTAAACAACTAAAGTGGTTGATGATAAATAAACCAATAGTTTATATTACATGCTCGAGCATTGCAAATCATAATTGGTTAGAATACCAACCATTGATTTATAACTTTACCGACTATTCACTCTAGAGGAGTCATTTCTTGTGTAAATATTTATCTTTATCTTGCGTAATCTTGTTATTGCATGGCTTAGATGGTAAGTTATCTTGTTTTCTTCATAAAATTTACATCATTTTGCAATCTATTGCCACTGTATGACAGAGGGAGGACGCTGCTCAGCTGCATCAATTTATCCTACATGCTGCTCTCGATGTTGTCCAGGACCTTGCATGGACTACTAGTGCTATGTGAGTTACATATTCAGTTGATATGTGATCCAAGTTCAAACTCAACTACAAAACTTTGGCCTTATAATCCTCTCTTTGTGCCTGTTGTTTTTGTTTCCACAGCTTCTTATTCCTTAGCATTCTCTATGCAGGTACTTGAAATCGGTAGATAGGTTTAATGAACTCGTGGTGTCAGTATACGTCACAGCTGGTCATATCCTTTATCGTAGAGAAATAATTTACTTCTGAAATAAATTCTATATGATTTTCAATTTTTTGTATCTGAATACCAATTTTAAGAATCATTTAATTTAATTTTTTTCTTTAATGGGATGATTATGCCATTGTCCCCTGACCCTTACTTCCCTATCCTTCACGTGAATGGGAACAAAATAAAAGATCCATGAGTGGGCAATGATCAATCCTTAAATCCACATACTTCTTTATGCATTTTAGTTTTTTGTGATAATTTCCTTGACCTGTGTCACACATACCCGGTTAATGTTGCTTCATGATTCGCGTAATGACGATGGCATTAAGAGCTTCTTCCAAGAGGTGCACGAGCTTTACATAAAGGTAATCTTGCCTTTTCTTGCACTGTATAACATGTTTCCTATGCAGTGTTTCCTTAATTATTTGTTAACTTCCAATGTATCTTTTTCTTATTTTACAATAGAATGCTTCTCTTGAAATGGGATCATGATTCATGATAAAGTTCATGCTTACCAATTCTTGAAATATGCTTTACAAATGTAATAATAGCTGCCGAACTATTATTTTATGGTTTTGTAAATGTAAATGAACCATGTACATGTTCCAATCTAATTAGTAATTAGAATTTGAGTGTTTCACAATCACGATAGCAGGCATGCCTATTTTCCTAGCTTATACCTGGTACATTATTTTGAGTAGAATGACAAAGTTCTTTTTTCAACTTGTTATAAAAGTACGCTGAATTCCATTTTAAGTGTTTTATGATGTTGAATTAGTTCCCTTTGGGAATAGGCAGAGCGTAAATAATTTCTCACAGATTACTCTGTCTTTACGTTACATCCGTTTTCAACTACTTTTTTGTTATTACTTCTGTTTTCAACTACTTTTTTTTCTTTCTCTTTTCCTATGAGGATATGACTGGAGACGCAAGGATCAGTAAATAACTTGAAGTTTCTGATTGTTCTCTTGATTTGTGGTGATAAACATGTAGATTGTAGATACATGAGTTATAAATATTTGTAAGCTTACTCTGTTTGATGGACTATGAAATGTTAACCTGGTGAGAGATAAGTAATTGTATTTGTATGTTTGTCAAATTGCAGACTCTTCTTAATCCTCTATACTTGCCTGGCTCCCGAATCACATCATCACATTTTGATACAAAAGTCCGTGCCCTTGCAAGAAAGTATTTGTAGAAACTGCCAGTCTGTTCTTGATGATCTGTGGTTGACGAGTTGCTTGTTCATTAAGCATTGAGGCCCTTACCCTACCCCTGTTAGTTCTTGTTAGTAGCCCTGGAAAACCTTTTTTTCTCCCTCATGATTTGACTGGTAGATTTCCCATTGCCTATATTGTTGTGTACTCGAGTCATTAGCAGAAGGCCGTGTTTGGAATGTCATATGTTGGCAAAAGTTGTTCCATTGCTAGTGCTACAATTTGTAATGCTTACTGATCTTGTTCTGGATGATCAAACTATTTGATTTTAAGTGGCAAAGAATTATTGTCTCCCCGGTTGTGCTTCAAAATTTTGACAGTATACTAATTCTTTATTCATTTCGAAATATTATGGTGCTGCATGTCTTTTCTAAACACCCTTTTCAGCCAAATGTTTCTTTTCACGTGTTGTTTTCCTTATATTTTGGGAAAGACAAATCATAATGTAGAAAACTAGTTTATTACAATCTTAGGACACTCCTACAGTGGCATAATGTATCATGTATGCAGTACTATATAGCTTAAATTAGTGTACCAACACAATGAGGACATTGTAAGATGTTTTTCCTTGTACAATGAGTTAAATTGACCAAGTGCTTTTACCTAAATGATCAAATACCCTTTTGGCATTCATATGTGAAAACACTGTTCTAGTATGTTTTAATTTACTTTATATCTTAGTTTTAAAATGACTTTCGTGAATATTTTATTAAAATAACGAGGTTTTTCAAACAAAAAAAAATCTTCATTTTCCACTAATTCGGTTTTAAACAAAAAAATTTACCAGACAAAGGAGGCACTGTTGTTTTTCGGTTTAAGAAAATAATGCCACAGAGGAAAATATCGGCTGAGTGGTTTAAGAAAATAATGCCACAGAGGAAAATATCGGCTGAGTCGCGGATCGGTACGCTTTCTTTAAGACGTTTCGCGGTACTGTCAGATTTATGCAAAGCAGCTCGTAAATACCCACGACGCCTCCAGGATAAAACAGCTCGTTTCAATACGATTCACACTTGCACGTGTGATGAATCGTTCTAAATGATACACCTTCTGATGGTTAAAAACCAGTCTTAGTATCTGGATTCATTCCAGTCGAAAAAAGAAAAGAATAATTTGAGATGAAGCAGAGTAAGAGAGAGGAGAGAATTCGGAATTGAATTCTGGAGTGCAGAACAAGTGAATGGAACAAATGTATTTATAGGCAAAAAATATCCAACCGAGTGGACCAAAACGTGGGCAAAAATATAGCGGAGAGTTGAACCGGCCCAGTCAATATAGTCGTTATTTACTTGGTCAGCAGACTTGGAGGACAAGTAAACCTAGTCAAAATCTAGGTTAAGACTTGGTCTAAGGACACGTCACATTAATTAATTTCTTATTTAATTAATTTCTATTAATTCGGGTTCCAAAAAAATTAATTCATGTAGACCGGACCGGACCGGGCCGAGCCGGCCAGACGGACGGCGGCGACGCGCGTGTGTCTTCTTGGCACATTGTTGTGTCCTCCCTCCTTTATAAAATTGTAGGTGCCCTTGGGCCCAACAACAATTGTTCAAGTTGGAATATATATACATTACTAATATTTGTGTTCCCTCCCATGTGAGACTTAAAATGAACCTTTTCAAATTCATCTCCATATTAGCTCTTACTTGTGTTCATTTATTGCTCATTTAATGTCAATAAATCTTTCCAACTCTTCCTCCAAGTTATCATCATTTCAAGTTCCAACAGGCACAGAGTTCAAACACTTAGGAGTAGGAGTCAATTCAATTGGCGATAGTGTATCCTCTCTCTTCTATGTGTTTGTATACGATTGTTAATTGGATTGACGAATCTTGTGTCAACAATTTTTTTTTTTGAAATATGATTATTTTAAGAATTAGTTAATTCAAAATAATTGTCTTTGTAAAGAAATAAATAAAGTTAATTCAAAATAACTGTCTTTGTAAAAAAATAATAAATGACAGATATTTTGAAATGAAGGAAGTAAAAACTTTATGTTATATTTCCTTATATTCTCCCATAAATTCTTCATTTCTTATTCAATTATTGTATTAAGTAACACAATCAATCTATATTACAACTTCATCAACTTCATAGTTATTATTTTCTTTTTTTTTGATAAGACTCTTCGTAGTGATTCTAAATTACAAGTAATGTTCATCCGTATTTCTTATTAATTCATAATATACATTTTTTTGCATTAAAAAAGTTGTGAAGATATCATCTAGAACACTTTATACTTCTTATGAATGTTAACTTCCAGACCTAAGAAATGATTGCTCAAGTTTTGTTCATTTTCAATACTCGTAGGTATGATTCACTTTGATGATGTCAACCCAACTAATGCCTAAGAAATGATTGCTCAAGTTTTGTTCATTTTCAATACTCGTAGGTATGATTCACTTTGATGATGTCAACCCAACTAATGCATCAGAGCATAGTGTATCGGAAGATTTTCAACCCGATGGTGTATATATTGATGTTGAAAAAGAATTTAACATTGAACAAGAGTTTACGTTACATGATCATATGTTTAAATAGGTATGCGTGGAAGTGGAAGCTGTTAAATTAGGATTTGGAATAATAATCAAGAGATCTGCTTGTTAAATTAGGATTTGGGATAATAATCAAGAGATCTTTTGGTTATGATAAAAGATCGATATTTGCTACAATAAAATATGAAAGAAATGATAAATATAAAATACATATCCAAAAGTTGAAACGTAATGACTCCATAACAAAAAATATATATATATATATATATATATATATATATATATATATATATATATATATATATATATATATATATATATATATATATATATATATATATATATATATATATTTTAAGTTGCGCATGTACTACACCGTGAAAAATGTTTGAAAACATATAATATGTTGCAAAGTAAACATATTTGATTGCACGTTAACTAATCATCCTTTTTTTTTTTTTTTAATTTACTTGTATGAAAATCAATGTCAAACTGCTTGTATCAATTTTATTTTTTATTAGTAGGAAATATTACACTAATCTATTAGTAATTTTTAACAGGAGAAAGAAGGGTCCTTGGCTCTCTTTCACATTTTCCACTTTTAGAGTTTAACAAACATGATGATCACGGTAAAGCACATAAAATTGGTATCTATATACTATCTGAACGGGACTACTCTGAAAGTACTCTTTTGAAAGTATATTTCTAACAGTATAAAAAATACATATACTCTTCTGAAAGTGTATTTTAACATAAAATTATAATTGTTTTTATACTAACAAAAGTGTGATTCCTATACAATGGCGTCCGGAAGCATTATTCCGATAAGGGGTGTTTTGAGAATTGCAGAAGACCTCCGACCATATATAGGATGTGTATCATGTTCTTGCTCAATCATCTTTAATAATTAAATGAATTTGAATGCTATAAAAAAGTTTGATACAAATAACAAATTGCAGATATCCCAATATGAGCTGAGGAATATAAAATTCGAAATAAATATATAGAAGAATATCGTGACATTTGATTATAGCATGCCACGGGAAGTGGTTACTGGGTGAACTTACATCAGAGGCTGAAAAGTAAACGGCGATTAGAGGAGCTTCACATCATTCGCCTGTTCAGTGTGCAGCAAATATTTGATTTACCATAGAACTCAGAACTTATGCAGTTGTGACTGACATGTTCTGATTCCAAACTGGCCAACGTATCACTATTTGGTGCGCTTTAAGTAGACCAATAAACTAATGCTTGTTAGAACAACGGCACCTGCGAAAATACCAGAGCGGACAGACACTACACTCGTTTTCTGTTTAGTGGCTATACCAGAGTTTGGTTGTATCTCTCTGGTAGAATCAGCAAACTTCAAATTCAACTTTAGAGCCTAAAATACAGAGATGCTTGCTACAATCAGTTTGATACATCATAGCAAACCCACAGAAGCAAAAGTCGCCAAATGAAAAGACTAGTAAAACAGACATCTTTACCTTCAGTCCTGCAGATCTAGCATAGCTGACAGCAGCAGCAAGATCGTTATTAGTTGCAATAACAATTTTATCTCCTTCATCGTCTTCATACTAGAAAGGGAGAAAAATAGGTATCATGTCAAATTAAACCCATAGAAAAGCTGACTAAAAATGTAGACAAAACTGAACTAGATTAAAACACACCATCAGTGTAGGGCGTTCTCCATCATTAACAGGACCAATTCTTTGCATGACAGCTGATGCAAGCTCGTCTTGATTTTCAGAACCTACGAAAATTGCAGAGGCATATACTTGTAAGTTCTTATACGTATAAAAAGTGTAGGAAAAAGGGAAAATTACAAGTCTTAGGTTTTATTTACAAGATGTTAGCGGCGACAGAAATAACATTTTGATATTTTAGATATAGCAAAGTTTGTCACAAGATGCCACTCACCACAGTTGAAACGATGCACTTGACCATTGAGATCCTCAAATTTAAAAGTAAAAGAATGTCCAAAACCTGCAGACTGGTATGTAGACTTTGTGGTATCTGCCCCATCCAAAGTCAGTTGTCCAGAGACTTCACTGCAATAAAACATATTTAACTATTTACAGAACAGAAGAAAACATATATAAACAACATTTCCACCAAAAAAAACATATATAAACAACATAGGTATTACCGAAGTACCTGTTAGTGTCGTAATCTTCAGGTGGTTCAAGAGAAAAAGCTGAGTCCCAAAATTTTTGCATAATTGTGCCTGCCACATCATTAGCATTTCCAGAAGAGCTACTTTCGACCTACAAAGTACATAGTACCAAAGGTTAATAGTTCTTATCATACAAGGTAATACTTCATTGTTATATAAGGTGAGTTATCTCAAATATATATTTACCAAAGAAATTGCAGCATGAGTTATCTGCAAAACATCCACACAAGCAACAACATTTCCATCTGCGAAACGAATAATCTTTAGCACATAAATGTAAGAAATTATGGAAACAATTGAGAAGGCAAAGTTTACCTTTGTCTACCACAGGAAGATGTAAGAACTTTCCATCATGCATCATATGCAGAGCATCAATAATTGTTGTCTCTGGTGTTGCACATTGTGGGTTTGGAGTCATTATCTAATAAAGAAGAAAATCAAATCAATTCTAAATACTTAAGCAAACATTAGCACCAGAAAAAAGACAGAAGACAGACAACTTTCCAATAATGTTGCTTCAGAAAATAAAACCATAACAACCTTTTCCACTAAGGTCGACTCTGGGGAAAGATGTAGAGCCATGACTCGCAAAAGAATGTCTTTTGAACTGCATAACAGATCCACAGAACAATATATAAGTCAAAATAAAATATTGTCTAAAGTGCATTTTATATTGTCAAAAAGTGTGTTTCATATGTATCGATCAAGGAGTTTTCTGATCTAAAAAACACAGTCATGTATGTTATTCCATAAAAGAGAGAATAAAGCCTCAAAAAGGGATTTTACGTCAATATCCCCTGAACTTTGGCATCTGTTACAATCACAGATGAACTGACATGCAACTCCTGCATCCTTTTTGCAGCTACATGGACATGATCTGATGCTGATGCAATAGCAACCCTGGAAATACATAAAGCTACATAGTTTTAAAAACTGTTATAAAAAGCATCCTCAGGCAATTCATCAATACACAAGAAAATATGATGTGAAAATTACCTTGTATTTTCACCAAGTATAGTTGACAAGGAAGGCTTGAACATGCGCTCCCTCAATGTATCAATGAAAGCATTTGGAGCTGACAAAAGTAGTGGCAGTTGGAACAAACATTCAGCATCATTACAAAATGAAGGGAAAATATAGAAATTTTCAATAATTTCAAATACTTCTATGAGAAGAAGCCATGAGCTTTAGGCTACAAATCTTACAAGAATTCAGTAAAAAAATTCTTAAGTTAATTGGTACTTTTTCGCAAATTACAACCAAAGACTGAAGTTTGTTTGGTCCATCCACCTCCTTTTAATTACACAGTTTACATTTTCTTTTATCTTCTCAACATTTGTATGATGGACCCAAGATAATTAAACTATAAAACTTATAGATACAATCAATGAACTCAATCATGACTGTTATAAACATATACGGTGACACCGCATGCAAGTAGAAGCAATTCATAAATCATAAGTTCACGCACAAGCAGTGTCAAATTGGTAAGATATGCATAGAGGTGACTGTTAAGCAATCTATATTACTACCTCGCTGATGGTCCGGCCCCTCAACTGCAGCAGCAGCAACGGCACTCCCTTGCTGACAAGCCTTCTCCACCCTAGCTATGGCATCATAAAGACATTTCGTGATATCCAATATGGCAATGACTTCACCGTTTTCCACAACAGGGAGGTGCCTGAATTTACCTAAAATCAGTTAAGAAAAAAAAATCAAATTGTATCTCTCAATAAATTATATTCTAAACAATGACTCCATTAAGCGACAAGTAAAGGTAAATGTAATCAACTCATTTATTCAATTCAAGCATCGCTAACTAGTTAAAGAAGCAGAAAAGGTAAAGAGAAAATAAAACACAAGCAGAAAGGGGATCCTACAACAGAACAATTGGTTACTTTTTGAATTCATGTAGGCAAATATTGTGTACATGGTTATCAGTTAATTCAGTTCAAGGCAACAAAGTTATCTGCCAACTCTAAGGCCCCAAGTTGCATTTCCATATTTAGCCTCCATAATATTTTGCTCCAAACACAAACAAATTGAAATGTAAGGACATGTACATAGACGCACTCAGCACGGGGCTCCAGAAGAAACAACAAAGCCCCAACTGCAAATAATCTCCATTCCAGGATCTAAATTGTGAGAAAAGATAAACACACTAAAATCTTGGTCACCTAAACTACAAACAACTCCAGAAAAAATTCACTGAAACTACAAACCAATTGTCTGTCATCAATTTCTCATAACAAGTCGCGACTCTTTTATCATGCAAGATTCATGTAATCATGCCGAATAGTAACGACAATATAGATGTAAACACTAAACAGCTCATTTAATAGCATAAGAGAATATATTTCTATATACACATATACTAGCTGATATCCAGAAATTTGACTTCAATATCCAAACACAAACACATTGAAATGCAACTAGCAAGAACATGTACATAGACGCACTAAGCACGGACTCCAGAAGAAACAACAAAGCCCCAACTGCAAATAATCTCCATTCCAAGATCTTAACTGTGTGAAGAAAAAATACAACAACAACAACCAAATCTTATTTCATGGCGTCGGTTACATAATCAACTTTTGCCATAATGTTTTATCCAGGACCATGCTATTATCCAAATCATTAATCTCGATATCTTCCTTAATAACTTCTCTTATAGTTTTTCTAGGTCTTCCTCTACCTTTAGCTGTTTGACTCTTCTCCATCTGATATACTCACCTTTCCACAAAATCTACATATCTTTTCTCTACATGTCCAAACCACATAAGCATATTTCCACCAAGAGAAAAGTATAAAAAAATTACATCGTAACTACTAAACCAATTGTCTGCCATCATTCTCACAACAAATCGCGACCCTTTTACCATGCAAGATTCGTGTAATCATGTCGAATAGTAACAATAACATAAATGTAAACGGCTCATTTAATAGCACTAGAGAATATATTTCCATATACATATACAGTAGCCGATATCCAGAAATATATAGACTTCAATATCCGGACATGTCAGAAACACTACTGAAATCTATGTCAAAAACCACTTATAAGCTCAAACAAAGCACGGCAAAATCTAAAACTAAAGATTTAAATGCTAATTTGAGAAACTAATATCCAAACCAATATTAAAGAGCTAAGAAACTAACCCTGGATCATCTTCTGAAGAGCATCAATGGCGAGAGTATCCGACGTAACAAAAATAGGATTCCTTGTCATTACTTTCGACACAGCCGTCTCATCAGGTAACAACCCCTCAGCAACAACTCTAGTAGCAACATCCTAACCACAAACGTCACAAACATATACAACACAAATCAACAACATTGAACATCTCATTTTACAAAACATCAACACAAATATAGAAACAAACCTTATCAGTAAGAATCCCAGAAAGCAAAGCACTGGAATCAGTCAACAAAACAGCATCCACACGGCGAGCCGCCATTCGTCTACATGCATCAGAAACCGATGTCCCATCAGGAATGGTAAGAGCCTTGGACAATTTCACCTTCTTCACCGTTCTTTCTGCTCCATCACCCCTACCAAAATAACAACAATAACAAATCAAGAAAAAATTCCAATTCCAAAATTAGAATGAACGGTGAAATTAGATTTGAACATGAACATGCATGGTAGAAAAAAGAAAGAAAGAATGATATGATACGGTTGCGAAGAAGGTGAGGGAGGTTTTCCGTTTCCATTTTCAACATGGTGAGATTTCTTGGAAGGACGTTTGGTTGTCTTCTTCATTCTGCAATCTCTTTGGCGCGCTTAATTTCTAACTCTGCGAAATGTATATGAATCTTATACTATACAATATACAATTGAATTGAATTGAATATACTATACTATACCCTATCTCATGTCAAATCAAAATTCACAAAATTATATACACAGGTAGATTATTATTATTATTAGGGTTCTGCATTACTTTCATTTCATTTTCTGTCACCTCCAAAATTATAATTTTATTTATTTGTTTTTTTTCCAACTTTGAAAGGTTTAAATTATTTTATTTAATTAAATGGTGCAAATGTTTTTGTGAATGGTTGAGATTAACCAACCATTGAGTGGGTATTAATGGACGTTAAGTGTGATTTTTTAAGAAAATAAATTAAACGCTTCGGATTTGCGAATGGTAACTAGTGAAGTGCGACATGGGAAATTTGCAATTTTGTTTTATCCAAGTTGTTACACACGTAGGTATTTTGTTTTGTTTGGCGTGTGGTGTGGGCGGGGACATGTCATGGAGACCGTGACCATATAATGTTTGGGGATAGAATAACAGCTACAGTCTTTTGGAAAATATTATATTTAGCTTCTGATGCAAGAATGTGAATTAGTCTCAGGAGAAGTATGCATTATAATATCTATGTCAGATGAAACTATAACTTTGGCCATGAAGTCATTATTTTTAGATTTTTTAAGGGTGTGGATAACAATATCTATGTCAGATGAAACTATAACTTTGGCCATGAAGTCATTATTTTTAGATTTTTTAAGGGTGTGGATAACACTGAAATGTCTGGTTTTTTAACTTTTCTTTAATGCTTTGAATTATTACTGCATATTTATGGTATTTATTAGAGGGAGACTCTATGATACTAATGTTATGGGATGAGACCATATAGTAAATTGGGTCATTTAAACTCATAGTTTTGTCTAGCGAGATGTGATGATGGATGGCCCCGCAAAGAAATAGTTCAATCCAAGTTTTTTTTTTCTCACCTTGAAGGGAGCATCGATGACATGGTTCAAAGGCCTAGAAGAAAACTCCATCAATTTTTAGAGAATACTATGTAAGGACTAATGAGTTCACATCCCACTTCATAACACACAAAACATTAGCTGAATATTCGTTCTCAGTACAATTATGAAAAAGAAAAAAGGAGACATTACTAGAGTATATTGAAGGAATCATCAAAGAACTCGTAGAAGTTAGAGGAGCTAACGCCAATTTGAAATGCCGGATCTTTTAAAAGGGCTTAAAACCAAATTGCATGTTTAGGGAAAAATTGGGATTAAAGGAACCATAGAGGATGAGTAAACTACTCGCTCAAACTCAACCATACAACAACTATAAAGAGAAGTTAATGGTTGAAGATATCGAAAAGAACAAGACATCTGGGACATTTAAGGATAACAAGCGTCATGAAGAAGGGGGTCACGAGAGGAGCAAATTACCCTAATCCTAGTTCTTATAGTACACCCCTTTTGAACACGTCTAAAGAAAGAATTTTGCAAGAGTGTGTCAATATGAAGTTCAAAGAAGTCGGTGTGAAATACCCCCAACCCATGAAGCAGTTTGCTTGCACTTACAAAATAAAGTACTGACGATTTTCACAACGGTCGTGGGCGTGAGACTGATGAGTGCATTCACCTCAAGTATGCAGTTGAATATTTGATAAAGAAGTGAAAGCTTGATAGGCACACTATGAAATATAACTTAAGAGGGGACAATAAGAGACGCGAGGACTCTCCACGAGAGTCTCTACGAAGAAGGGGCCGAAGTGATATACTTGCATGGAAAGATAATTGAAACAGTAGAAGGAACCAACAAAGGAATAAATAACAGCAAAGAGAAAGATGATAAGAAAAGGAATTGACCCTTCATATCCCCTGTTTTTGGAGGCTATTATTTTATTACATCAATCACATGAGGGTTCTCATCCCCGAAAAAACCATCTAAGAGAATCTCCAAGAGAAAAATAGTATAGTTTTTCCCATCTATCAGAATTGAGAACTAATTTTCGAAGAGAGCCCTAACAGCCTATAATAGACTTCATAGGTTTATAGACATTGAAAGGACAAAAGGCATACCTAACGAGATACTTCCATTGATAATAAAGCAATCATGGCCAATTTAACATATCGTAAATACTAATTAATTAAAGGAGTTCATCTGACATTATGTACATCAAATATGGGAACCTATTTGCAAGTCTTCAACAAAATGGTAACCCCACCCATGGGGTTTCATCGAACTGCTAGTTACCTTTAGAGGAAAGGGCGACACTAAAATCATAGAAATCTAATTCTTGGTCGTCCCATCTAGGGGTGGGAATAGGTTGGGTCGAGCAAGGATTTGTCAAGCCAAAGCTTGGCCTACTAAAAAATTTAGGGTTAACTATATTTGTGGTCCTCCTAAATATCTCAAACTTCATTTTTAGTTCCTCAAAATATTTCCTTCAAAGAATGGTCCTCCTAAAAATTTTCATCCACTTTTGGTCCTAATACTAAAATCGTCACTAAAATTGTTTCTAATTTAGTCGATAAGTAATAAATTTTTGCTAAAACTGTCGCTAATTCAGTCGCTAAGTTGTAGGAGGACAAAACATGTGGATGAAAAATTTTAGGAGGGTCATTCTTTGAAGGAAATATTTTGAGGGACTAAAAATGAAATTTGAGATATTTAGAAGGACCACAAATAAATTTAACTCAGAAATTTAAAGCCTAAGCCTGACATGTAGCTTATCATAGGCTTACTTTTAGGTTCGAGCCTGACCTTTAAGAATATCTGACTGACCTGTTAGCCTACTTAAAAAGCATATATCATTTTAAAATATGTAAAAAAGCAACTCACCTAATGTTTAAATAGACAAAAAAAATCAAAAAAATTGTATGTGACCTAGCCTATTTAACTAAATATGCTGATAAAAAAGCTTAAACCTTGTTTATTTTAAAAAGTATATGGTCTGGCTTTGGCCTATGTAGGCTAGGCCATAGGTCTCTGTTATTCGGTTTGGCCTATTCTCACCCCTAGTCTCATGCAAGTTAGACTACAAATGCATTTTGGGGAGACCTACCATATAGGCCTTAAGGTAAATACCATCCATTGTCCATCTTAAAATTAAATACCAAAACTCTATAGACGAAGGGGTGACCATTTGCATAAACCAGACATGAGCTTGGCACTACCACAAAGCCCTTCGAAAGATCTAGAATGCGACCTTCGTCGTGAGAAATTGAAGGTGAAGAATGACATCTCTTCCGGAAAGTAACCCCTAGACGTCAATATTGTAGACTCCAATTGTCGTCTAGAGGAAGCTACATCCAAGGACAAGTACTACCCAGAGAGACATCTTCTTATCGAGGCAAGATGAAGGTACAAATGTGAATCAAATAAATAAATTTTGTGTCCATCCAACTTGACGACAATCCCCATTTGCTGAGAATATTGAGGGGAAATATCCCCAACTCCTTGGAAGACGGACTCGTTAGATGTCTTAAAGCCAAAACTGAAAAGTTTGTGTGCTTCTCCAACTAAACATAAACCCAAATGTCAAATATGTCACCTAGAGAAGGCGGCACTAGTTAGGTGACAAAGTTGAAGCCACTAAAAGCATCACGTACGGGCTCGTGCAAGTCAATTTCATATCAAAACTGAACTACAAGAAGTGGCTATCAAATTGTGTGTTAGTTAGAAGGCGACCGGATGAACATGTGAATTAAATATTTAAGAAGAATATACAACATCATAGACCAGATACAAAACACAAAGATAAACATGCTACATGCAACAAAAATGCAAATATACATGCAACAAAATTCAACAATATACAATTAAGTGATTAAAACTATCATGTAAGGAAGATTAAATAATACATGGACAAGTATAAGAATGCTTAAATGCATATAATTAGCCACACGCATTTAAAAAAACTTTAAATGCAAATAAGAATAACCAAAAACATGCCAGAGATGAATGAATGAAATTAAGAAGTAATAAGCAAACCAATGAACATATCCAGAATAAACATGCACACAATGATATACAGCCAGATATAAGATTTATAGAGACATACCAATATATTCAGTGAACCATGATTTTCTACAAAATAGTGTAAGTGAAAACAAAATATACATAGATTGTGAGTGACTCGAGTCACACACAATAAATATCAATTTTCAAGTTTTTCAAAATAGTTTGAGATTTCACTTCCCACATAACTTGAAACAATATCACATATGGTTACTATTTCATTAACTCAAGCAATTAACTTAAAACATCATGATCAAACTCAAATACAACGTATTCAATTATGCATTCTAAAAAACGAATCAATTCAAAATTGAATTTAAAAATGTGCAATTGATGAGGAGATTCAATAAACAGAGATAAATGAAACGAAAGCGTAGAAGACAAGCAACAAAATCACATTGGGGTTCTCCTATGAATTTATTAGGGACATGCAACTTCAACATTACTCATATCCACCATTCTCTAGTCAGGGTTAACCTTCTCTTTAGAGATATTTATCTTAGTATACAAAATCTCTATCAACCCTAAGTATTTTTCAAGAGCTTCTTGAATGGATGGAAAATTTTTATTGAGGTGGTTTTCAAGTTTCTTCTCCAAGTGCACTCTCTCTATCCCCATCGCCTTCAAAGCTTCATAAGAAGCTTTAAGAATAGGGGTGTAATCGGATCGGTTTGAATCGATTTTTGGTCAAAAAAGTCCGAACCAATGATATTTCCATCGATTTGGTTTGGTTTGGTTTTCAACCTTTTTCAAAACTGGAACCAAACCAAACTAACCAGTTTGGTTCGGTTTGGTTTGGTTTGGTTGATCAGTTTACAATATTTATTTTTTAAAACATTATATTTATTAGTATATTCTCCATTATCATGTTTTTTTTTGTTGTATTTTATGCTATTATTTTTTAAAATAATACATTTCATGTTATTTATTTTATGCTATTATTTTTAAAAATAATATATTTCATGTTATTTATTTCATGCTATATTTTTCAAACAAAGTATAAGTTGCTCTTATTCCATACGAAATAGTGACATGATTTTTATTGCATCATGAAATAAGTTCACTATCAAATATAAAAGTTAACACTTAGCATCCGAATAAGTTCACACATCCATTAACATGTTTCACACCTCAAACACGCATCAAAACTATTTTGTAAGAAGACTTGAATGAATTTTGTTGAAAAAGAAGGAAAAAAATATAAAAAATGTATATGAAAATTAAAAAAGAGAACTTGAACACGAAGAAGACGAACATAACATATTAGAATGACAGTAATGAAAGGAACAATGGTTGTGGGCAGCAAGAGCAGCAGTTCCGTGAAAGCATATTTTTTGTGACTTATGGTTTCTACTTTCTATGTCTTAGAGTTTGGTTCTAGATGCGTGTTTAACTTAATGGAAGGAAGTGTAAACAAAGATGGATAATGGTTGGACTGATAAAAAGTTCAAGCTTAATGATGGGTAGAATAAAATATTTAGAGCGTCATTATTTCTATTGGTTCGGTTTATCGGTTTGGCGGTTCCTAAAAACTAAAACCAAGAATCGAACTGAACCACGATGATTTTTATTGGTTTGGTAAGATTTTTGAACCAAACCAATAATAATTGGTTTTATTTCTGTTTGGTTTGGTTTAAATATCCATGGCCTCACAAAAATATATTTGCATTAATTACTCGCAAAATCCTTAAGATTGTCCACCTTCATTTCAACTCAGAAGAGGCCCCAAACCTCTTAGCATTCTCTTCAAACTTGGCTAAACTTTCAAAATACTCTTTTTTTATGTCTTGGCAACATCAAGTTTTTCCATTAGCTTATTCTCCATCTCATAGACTCTTTCCTTATTTGCATTGGAGGTCTCCAACCACTACTTCAGGGCATCCTTCTCATCACAGAGTTTCTCAAAGGAAAATACTTGGGCCTTCCCAGCAGTTATCACGTAGATGATTACTAGGAGCATATGCATATGATGAAGGGAATCTACAACCACTTTCCAACAAGGAGTGCAAGTTAACTTGGCCCTGGCCTCAAATTCGTTTCTCAGGAATGACATGTCAGAAATTTTTGTTGGTCCAAGTATATTTGTTTGCAGAGGCATGTGAGAAATGAAAAAAGGGGCTTAACTAGCAGGATTGAACAATGAATATAATATAACAAATAACTCTTTTCATGACGACACTTTCACGTCATCCAAAAAAAACTAATGTTTATTCCAAGGCGTGCCATATATATATATATATATATATATAACAACTTGTTGCCTCGGTTGTTTTAAAAATCGGGATAATATATCATTCAAGACATGCTTTGAATCCCATCTAATGCACTTTATGTTTTTATTTGTTAACAACTATAAAATAAATGATTTAACCCTTCGATTTTTTTGATAATCCGAGGGATAAAATAATCAGATTTTATTATAAAATACTCTCTGAACAAATTTCACCATAATGTTATATTATATGTAACCGTCCCACCGTCGAATGCATAATTTTTTTAGGATGGATTGCAAAATTAAAAAAAATGTTATTATACCTTGAACAAAATATTTTTCAGCTTTTGCAATCCATCTCAAAAAATGGTGTTGATGTTGTTGTTGTTATTGTTGAATGTTTTGAACAACTATGATTTATTCCTAAAAGTCTTTACTGATGGATTGCAAGTGCTAAAAAAATATTTTTTTTCCAATTTTTGAAACAAACACCTAATTGGAAGTTGGATGCATTCAAAGCATGAAAATTGTATATGCCAGTGAAAACACTGATAATGATAGCATCAACAATCAATCTTGGTGAAGGCAAGTCTAACATTCAAGTGTAAATCTCTAACATCTTGTATAGGACCGGGACATACTGTATTTTTAATATTCTAGGTAAACAATCTTGATATTCTGCGAAGATTTGTTGCATACAATGTAATTTTAATATTCAAGGTAATTAATGTAACCATTTTTGTAAAAAAAAAATTCCTTTAACCCCTCGGTTGTTTTTAAAAACCGAGGTGATAGTTAAGTGTTTTTTCACTATTTTCAATCAACGGTCTTAAACAAATCTTTGTCGTCCATTTAAAGGTTATCAATACTCAAGAATCCATCATTAATGATCCTCACAAAACATAATAGACGTCAATTATATAAGTTCTCCTGAAACCTAAAAAAACTTGGAAAAGTTCTCTATGATGGATTGCAATAGTAGAAAATCATTTGGGTTCAAGGTTTGTTCTATTAAATTTTAGTTGTAACGCAAATATTTTTTATTAATTATATTATTTATCTTACCTTATTTTTCACCAATGCATGATCCATAGAGAATATCCTTTAACAAACCCTTTTGTTTTGTTTGGAGAAAAGAGTTTCCCAGTATTTAATCTCGCCCAGAATATCAAGGAATTGAAGATCCAACATATCATCTTCACGGAAAATTAATGTAATATTCTTGGTAAACATTGTAACAAGTTTTACTAAAAAATAAATTATTATTGTAAACCCTATAACGAGATTTATTTAAAAAACTAAGGACCCCTCGGTTTTTATTATAAACCGAGATAAAAAAGGCGATATTTTTTGTAAATAATAAAAGTGCAGAAATTGGGGTTCGAATCCATGCAATAATAAACCTTTACATCGGTGTTTTAAAAATCGAGGTGTTAAGTCGTTACTTTTCATGACATGCCTTCGTTACCTCGTTTCTTTAGCAGAGGTAAAATGCATTTGGCTTCCGACATTTGAAACGCTTTTTGTAGTTGTGATAAGAACGATGACAATCAATATTCCCCATAATTAACTTATATGGGCTAGGATTCCTTTGTTTCCTTTTCTTAGTAGACCCTTTTTTACGAGTTATTTTCCCTTTTTTTTTAATGGGAAATATCACTTTATGAATTTAAATGAGAACCCTCAACATGTGGGGGAACCACCTTAATCTACACGACATTTGTAGAAGATGAGCCCCATATATATATATATATATATATATATATATATATATATATATATATATATATATATATATATATATATATATATATATATATATATATATATATATATATATATATATATATATATATATATATATATATATATATATATAGGGGACGACTCAGGTGAGAACACTTGGTTATTATGAGAAATGAGAACAATGGATCACGACCATTAAATTTTGATTTGTAGATTTTTATGAACTGGATTAGTTTCTCTTTCTATGTTAATTTAAAATAAATATTAAGGATCTTAGAAAGAGAAATCAATCATGTCCATTAAAATCAAAAAATCAAAATTTAATGGTCGTGATTCATTGTTCTTATTTCTCATAATAACCAAGTGCTCTCACCTGAGTCGTCCCATATATATATATATATATATATATATATATATATATATATATATATATATGGTGTCATAACATCATCCTCTAGGAAATTATCTTTTTCCGCAGAAACTTCATCCTCCACGGTAATGTTCTCCTAAACAAGAACACTTTCCTCCACGGGGGTCATTAGTCTCCATAGCATATATACCAATGGTATTAGAGGACGAAACTAGAATAATAGGTGAAGAAAAGGTTGTCTTTCCCCCTTCTTCGTCGCCATTATCTTTGTCAAACCACTCATAGGGTCAGCAAAAGAAACAACACATGTCAAATCACTAAAATAATGACAACATAACAAGAAAAAGTAAAGTAAAAAAAGTAGATAATGAAGTCATCTTTCACCAAAAATATTGTTCCTCTCTTCCTTACTATTCACATCAAGCAGTAAGTGAATCTTAATGTATTGAATCCTTTTTTTCCGGTGGGGAGATGCCTTCATGATCAACTTCCACCTCACACTCAAAATATTTTTAAAATCTTACATATCCTTTCTTCAAATTTAGTTCCACTTTATGTAAGGCAACTTCCTTGTAGATATATGTCCTAGAAAGCTGACAAAAGTGAGCTAATGACCACCACTTAGGGAACCTTTCCTCACTTTGTGGCCGGTTAAGACACCCGGGCTCAACATAACACTTGATCTCCTCCTTCGAGCTCATATGGTCTTTGAAGGAATCTCCATAAATAATAGTGGCATCATGCTTCCCTACGCCTTGCTACCCATATCTTTCATTCGCAAGTGCCCCTGCAAGAATCTCACAAAGGGCCTAATGTAGAGCAATGTTAAGGGGCGTGTTAGAACATAGTTTGGTTCTACATCTTTGAAAGAGTTTTTATGATGACAAACACATAATTTTTAATAAGAACAAAAATGCACTCTAATCGTGTTGCTTAAATTGCAGAAGTTTTGAAGAATGTGAAAGTGATTTATCAGAAGCAGAAGGCTGCATTGAGAGAAGATTACAAGAATAAGAAGTTCTAGACAATGATTTCTCGGAAGCAGAAGACTTAATTGAGAGAAGTTTACAAGAATAAGAAGCTATAGACGTTGAGTGAAGTACATAAGAACAAGAAGTTCTAGAGATCGAAGGAAGTTTATAAGAACAAGATGTTTTAAAGACAAATCAGAAAAGTCGTAAACTCTGATACTTAAAACGCTTCAAGCACCAACAAGTGGCAAAAAATACTCTGATGATCAGAAGATCTATAATGTTACAACCGATAATGCAAGATCATTTAGTAACGGGAAATTAATTATAGCGGACAAAATCTTCATTTTTGGAAATAGAATTAATCAGCATTTCATCAAGTTTCCAAAACAAGAATGCTTTTCTCCTAACGGATCAAAAATTCCTCCTATATAAAAAAGTCTTAGTTGAAGAATTGAAATTTGATCTCATACGCGCAAAAGCAAAAAGAGCGCTCAACTATACTCATATTTTGTTATCTCTTATTTTGTGATTTAATTTAGTGTATACATCACAATTGTGATGCAGCTTATTAGAAGCATTTTTGTAAACACATAAAGAGTATTGTTTTATAATTGTTGTTCCTTGAGCAAACCGATTTTGGTTTGATTTTAAGAAGATGTTGACAATTGTCTTCGTCATTTTGTAATCATCGTTTTAATTAGTGGATTAAGATCTCGTCAGAGAGAGGCGAAATCACCTTAACAGGGTGGACTGGTGTAGTTTGAGTTCAAACGAACCAGGATAACCAAATGTGTCTTTAAGTTTTAATTTGGTTAAAAACCCAATTCAACCCTCCTTATTGTGTTTTTCGTTTCTTTAGAGTGCACCCAAGAAGAACTTATCCTTGAAATTCTTAAAGGAGTCCATGTACACTTCAAAAAGTTTGTGATTATGCTTCAAAGAAACCAACCCTCCATGAAGGCTAGGGTTAATAGACTTCCTCAATACATGGAATAGGTGAAATAACAAAATCACTATATATGAGCTTTTCTTGTACCCAAACTAGTATTGGAAAGCTTTTACATATGCCTAACTTATCCAATGCAATTGCGAGGGGAAATTTCTAGATGGTTGAGAACCTCAACCTTGAATACGTTGAAGGGAAGAATAACCCTCATATAGGAAAACAAACACTTGTACATAAGGAGCCTACATACATTAAACCAACTATAGATCACAGGTCTCTCCCAATAAAAGTCATTTGTTAGTCTGACGACGGTCCCGATGCGTAAGTTTCTACTTGTCATCCCCGATGTAAAGGGACAAGGTTTCTAATATGCACTTAAGTGGACCTAGGCACGTCACCTTCCTCCCTTATATGTGTGGGGGCACGTGGAAGTTATTGTTGTGAGCATGTTTTATTTGTACTAAATGCATTTAATGCACACATCCATATGCCACTTACTCCCATTAGGTGTGCCTAGTGCAAGGCACCTTCTCCATTGAGCACCTTCCCAACGTGCAATATCCCTCAACAAACAATGCTATCATGATTCAGATTCTTGGGCCAACCTTCGCTCTGACAAAAATCCTCGCTTCAATATTGACAGTAAGGACTTAAGGGACAATTGTTCTAGGTTGACAAAATTCCATAAAGACTGACTCGACCCATAAGTCCAATCACTGATGTATATATGGACTTGCAGCCACAGACACCACACGAAAGCACTACCCTCTTTCCATCAAGATTATTGATCTGCATCCAACGACTCCCGCACTCACGCTTGGCAATCTGAATATGGTTATAAATATCCTTCCTATATAAGTGTGAATGTAAGTCAGATTCAAGTAGGATTCATCTTCTTGCATTGTCTCATCTCAATCTCATAGTGACTTGAACGTCAAAGTGTTTACTTTTTTGCAATTAAGTTTTCTAGTCATCGGAGAACAATCACCACCAAATGATAATCTTTTTTATGGTGGTCGTCTTCAACCTATCATTGATTCTCTAGAATGTTCCAATACACAATAAAACATAATTCAATTTCATCTCATACCACTCAGTTTCACCTCATTTCATCAATTCAAACAAAAACTAAAGTGTATTTTTGTGTTTTAGGAGTAAAAAAATGAAGAACAAACAATGCAAATCACTACTCCAATACAATACTAATAAAAACCACCAACATCACCAAAAAAACAAAACAAATGCAACAAGGTAACAAATTTTATGACAGTATCAAACTAACAGAACCAATTAGCGGGAACAACGCGCCTTTGTTCAAAACAAACTTACAATCCTACGCGCACCTTCAACTAGAGTTAAAAAACCACCACTAGAGACTTTTTCTTTGTGTCTGTTTTCAGACCCAAATCCACAAACGGTCCTACCTAGGTTCCCCAATCTGTCTCTCTTTCAATCATATCCTCAACCCTTCCCTCCCATGATGTTCCTTCCAGTTCCACCCATGCACTTGCTGTTTTTCTGACATTCCTTCACTTGTTTCCTTCTTCTTCACTCCACCTTTTTTCTTTCTTTTGGAAGATTCAATATGCTTTTTTTTTTTTTTCCTGTTATCTTTACTCTCCAATTTAACATGGCGTGAAATTGGGGAGACTCTGACTCACAGTTTTGAGTGTAAAGAAATAGACACGTTATGACTACTCTGATCCCTTTCACTTCACATAAACGTTCAAATCCAGGTAGATATCATTGGATTGGAAAGTGAATTCTAAGCAAATTTTCAACCTACTTTTTTTTATTGACACTGAACTATAAATATCTTTTTTTATAGTTTTTTTATTAACCCCATATGGTCAAGTTCTGAGCTTTTGCTGTGTTGTTCTTTTTTCAGGTTAAGGTTTTTTTGTGGTGCTGGTGTTGTTTTGACTGAAATATAGATGGAAAGAAGGAGTTGGATATGGCACAGTAAAAGTTCTGGTGAAACTGAGAGTTCTGAATCAATGTCATCTCATTCTGAAAGATTATCTGATGACCAGGTACCTGGTTTTTTCCGCAATCATCGGACTTTTTTAACTGTTATTTTGTGTTTTATCATATTTGTCTCTATTCTAGGTAGTTGCTGTGTGTGTGTTTGGGGTTATGTGAATTCTGTTATGCACTCTTTTGAATTCTGAGATCTCTGATTGTTCAAATTATTGGAAGTTTGGAATAGAGAAATATGAATGTGTTTTTTTTGCCATGCTGTATAGGTTTATGCTACTCGAACTGCTCCGTCTCCGGAAGTCACGTCCAAGGCCGCGAACGAAGATGTTGTTAGTGATGTGCTTACTCTAACAGAAAAATTATCTGCTGCTCTCTTAGATGTTAGCTCCAAAGAAGATTTGATAAAGCAAAATGCTAAAGTTGCTGAAGAAGCTGTCTCAGGTATATGTTGTTTATCCGTCTTGAATTTCTCGTTGATTTGGCAGAGACATGTTTATCCAGCGCGAAAGCTGTTGAGGCATTGCAATTGACTTTGTTGTTTTTTGGTCTGATTGTTGTATTTGGTTATATTTAGGCTGGGAGAAGGCTGAAAATGAAGTATTGACTTTAAAGCAAGAACTTGATGCTGCAAAGCAAAAGAATGTTGTTCTTGAAGACCGAGTTAGTCAGCTTAACGGGGAACTAAAGGATTGTATGAGACAGCTCCGGCAAGCTCGAGAAGAGCAAGATCAAAAGATCCATGAAGCTGTTGTAAATAACTCTTGGAATCAGGAATCTGAAAGACCTGATCTTGAATGGAAAGTTACTGAGCTTGAGGCTCAGCTTCAAACAGCGAAAGAAAATGCTGCTACATCAGTTAATTCTGGTCTTCTACAGAGGCTTGAGGATGTGGAGAGGGAGAATTCATGTCTTAAAATTGAACTGCAATCTCGACTCGAGGAACTAGAATTCAAAACCATTGAAAGGGATTTGAGTATCCAATCTGCCGAAACAGCGAGCAAGCAACATTTGGAGAGTTTAAAGAAGGTGGCTAAGCTTGACACTGAATGCCGGAGATTGAATGCCATGGCTCGTAAAACGTTATCTGCCAACGATTACAAGTCTTTGACTCACTCTTCAGTTTGCGCAGAGTCTTTCACAGATAGCATGTCAGATAGTGGAGAGAGGCTAGTTGAAAGTGATATACAGAAAGTTGGAGGCTGGGAGATAAATGAAAACACCACTGCTCAAAATCATATAGGCCTTTCAACTCAGAATGATCTGATGGATGATTTCCTTGAAATGGAAAGGCTTGCTGCATTGCCAGATACAGAAAGTGTAAGCAGTTTCTTTGTGGTAGGTAATGGAACAGACACAGTGAATGCTGAAGTGGAAGCATTGGTTCAAAAGAATTCTACATTGGAAAAGAAGCTGGTGAAAATGGAGGCAGATAAACTTGAGCTAGAGATGGATTTAAACGAATGCCAAAAGCAGCTCAAGATATCACAAAGTCGGGTAAAGGAAACGGAGTTGGAGGTAATAGAGCTTCAAACTCAGTTAGATCTTGCAAGTAAATCAAATGAAGAAGCATACGATGAACTAAATGCAGCCCGAACAAAAAATGAAAAAGCTGAATCAAAACTGAGAGCAGCCCAAACTGAGGCAGAAGAACTGATCTCGAAAATCTGTTCACTGGAGGAAGAGATTGAGAAAGAGCAGGCATCGTCTGCTGAGAATTTGGCCAGGTGTGAAAAGTTGGAAGATGAGCTTACGAGAATGAAACAAGAAAATCAACTCCAGCAAGACACTGAAATACTGCATAGGGAAGGTGTTGATAGCAAGTTAATGTTCAATCAGGTAACACTTTGGAACTAGCTATGCGGACTCTCTAATTTAAGGCATAGATTAAATGTACTGCAGTGTACAGCTTAAAATGAATAGCCAACAATCTCGCTCTCGCAATTTTCACGATGCAGAGAGCTAAGTTTTAGTTTAAATTTTAACATGTGACACTCTAGATTCCTGAAAAGATTTTGAAATTCGTGTAATGACTAAATAGCTAAGTTTTGCATTAACCATTTTATACTTGGTCTTGATCTTGTCCACATTTGATGTAGGAGAAGGAATTAGAGTTGGCTGCAAGTAGATTTTCCGAGTGCCGGAAAACCATTGAATCTCTAGGAGAGAAGTTGAAGTCCCTTGCAAAATTGGAAGACTTCCTACTTGATTCAGAGGACACTATGGAGTTAACTAGTGAAGTAACACCACCAGGTCCCAAAAATAACAGTGAGCAGTTGAAATTACATAATAGTGATTTGAGTTTGTCAGATTCGCAAAATCCATCTATTAGCTTTGGAAAAAGCCACTTTAGTTTTGGTATGTTCTATCCTACAAGTGCTTGAGAAGAACAGGAAGTCATTGAAGAGAAGCAAGAGAAAAAGTAAAGTGAACTGTAAATTTGCTTTATAAGCATTCAAACGTGTAAAAATACAAACTTAGGTGTACATATATATCTAGATTGCATTGCTTAATAAATTAAAACCGACATCTTTTTTCCATGAAGGAGCATGAGTTATGCAGCATATTGCATACAGGTAGGGGAAAGGGTAAAAAAGGCATGCATTCATTACTAATATTGAGTACCAAAATCTAATTTTAACACTGACGGAATCGAATAAGGGCGAAAAACCGAAATTGCCGTCAAAGGCATCAAGTTTTATACTAATAATAATGGATGAAATCCAATCCACCAAAGGGAAAGAAGAAAAGAAAAAGGACCCTACAAGCTTAAACAAACTACAGTAAAAGCTTTCCTTTAACTGGAAGCAATATGCTAGCTACTGCTATTGTTCTTCCTTTTTATCTTCTTAGCATATCATAGTAATACTCTGGCTTTCTGTAATCTGACATGTAGATGGCCTGATATCACAAAAGTACCAAATCTTGTAATATATACAAGCATAGAAGAAAATCATTTGAATTATATATTAAAGAAAATAACCGATACTGTACGAGTGGTTTTTCTACAATGAAAGAAATGTTTACCTGCATTGCAAATGCTAAGTGGATTAGTGTTGCTTCAGACCAAGGTCTTCCGATAAACTGAAGGCCGATTGGCAAACCCAATTTATCATATCCAACCTGTGATGTATGAAGCACACATATAGGTATGATAGCACATAAAAAAAACTATGAAGTCTTGTATAAATAAAATAACACAGTTTATGTATATAACGTAAGCATGCAACTAAGTAAGAGAGAATGTAACACTACCGGAACAGTGATAGCAGGAAGTCCTAGGAAGTTTCCTGCTATGGAATAACGAACAAGTGCAGCTGAAATAATGGAAAACAGTTAAACAAATGATACTACCAATTAATAACTTCAAAAAATAACAATTAGAGTTCAACAGCCATTTGTTTCATGTATACCTCCATTGATGTAGTCAAGTTCACCGGTCTTCAAGGCATCATCTTGAATCGGATATGCTGTGACGCTGTTATAAATATATCATAAACATGTAATTGCATAATTAAGAAAAAAGATTCTATGGTTAAAGTAAACCATCCTGTGAAATTTGATAGATCAGGACGAACGAACCCCGTAGTTGGTGAGACAATGACATCTGCTTCGGCAAATATTTTCTTGTGAAACTGCAGTTGGCGATTCCTGTTCACATTTAAAGAACAAGTTGACATAAAAATAAAAACACTACTCACATTCTTGTTTAAATGATTCATAAACACTGAAACACGAGCATTGAAGCACCTTGTTTCACTCACCTAATTTTTTGAGCTTTAACATACTCGATGCCACTGAAAGCACCATAGATGCTTTGTGCTACTCTTACATCCCATCCTAATTCTGCAAAATTCCTTTGGTAGTAATTAAGCAATGTCAGAAGCTGTACTCTTTCAATCTAGAGAGTAATAAGGAGTAAAGCAAAGAGTTTATAAAGATTGCATACTTTGCTTTATAAGAATCAAGCGCTGTGGAACACTCCGATCCAATTGTTATATAATGAGCCAGACGCATCATTTCTATATCTGGTATCGTGACATCTATAATCTTGTATGTTTGAAGAAAAAGAATACCAAGTTAGCAAGTAATGACTCTTCTGTTTCTCAATTTTGGATTCAAAAATTGTTGATGAGGGGAGTAGCAACCATTATCTAATAGAATTTTATATTGTTCAGTACCTTCCAATTGTAATGATCTTGAAGCTTTAGCAAAGCTAGGGAGCAGCATACTTTGACATCATTACTGCAATCATCAAACCACTAATTGATGGAAGTAGTGGTTAAACAACATAAATGATGTTAGAGCAACCTACTTTTACAATCCATGGGAATGATAACGCATGTTTATATCTGGAAATTAGATATCTTACCTTTCTGTATTTCGCCAACCTGATGGACGATATAGACTTTGTCAAGCTTAGCCTTGGAAGATTTATCTTGGTCTGAAGCATTACAGAAAGGTTTTAGAAGTTCAAAGATTATAAAAAGTGAATATCCAATCAGAATTGTGATAAAGGATCAAAATCTTTAATTTGGGAAACAAGTCGTTACCGATACACTGGAGGGCTGATGCGATGGAATTTCGCCACTGAGAGCTGCATAACTATAAACAACGGAACAACAGATGCTGTAAAACCAATCTTATAATTGAAGATGAAATATAACAGAAAAGACTACTAACACAATCATCGCATCCTCAACAGTGCTTGCTAGTATTCCAACCATTCCAACTGTCCAGTTTATAGGAAGAACTCTGGATATAGCACAAGAACATTCTTGTAAATAATTATAAAAAATCTCCTAGTATTTAAACACGAAGCAGAAAAAAATGAATACCAACCCGTCATGTGGTATACGCGAGAAAGTTGGTTTTAGACCAACAATACCACAAAGAGCAGCAGGCATCCTTACAGATCCTGAACAGGTGCATACATCTTAGTGATTCAACAAATGAAAGACCAGATAAATCATAATTCGTTCTAGTTATGACTATATCAAGAAATTTAAATCAAATACCTCCTCCATCAACACCAAGAGCAACAGGGCATAGTCCTGCTGACACCAAAGACGCAGATCCACCAGAAGAACCTCCTGCAATCTTTTCGCAGTCATATGGATTTCTAGTAGGCCTATAAAGTGAATAAAGTGTGCGTCTGAGTAAATCCACTAAGGTACAAAATATGTAACATAATATGAAAGACTGTAACACATGGTGATGGAAGCGCTATTCTTACCCATAGTGTGGGTTTATCCCACTAGTTCCAGACCCCAGTTCATGCATATTGGATTTCCCAACAAGTATGGCACCGCATTGCCTTAAGCGCTTAACACAACATGCATCGTCTTTACAAGGCCTTTCCTTATGCATCCACTTTGTACCTCCTAGAACACAGCATTTTAAGATGCTTTAGTAAATTATGAAATCAGCAGCTTAATCATTTGAATAGATGATCCTGAGAAAAACATTAAAACAGTACACTGCCTTGCCTGTTGTTGGATACGGTAAACAATCTATCTCGTCCTTTATTGCAACAGGTACTCCGTCTAGCACCGATATTGGTTCCCCTGCAAAATTATTATTGCATCAGATTAGTATCTGAACATGGTTGAGTACACATAGCATAGAAGCATAGACAAGGAGTAAAAACAATGATCCGGATTCTCGGTTGTAAGAGAAGCACACATTCGCATGCATTAACCTTCTTTCCATTATAAAGTACCTCTTTGATACCGAAGAGTTGATTCAGTTGCTTGTCTTAGTATATCATCAACATTGTAGTCAATAAAGAATCCCATTTGAAATGGTGGTTTTACGGATTCATCAATAGCAGCAACAAATCTTTCAGCAACCTGTGTAAATTAAATTTAAAAAACTAACGAATGAAAAATTACATCAGAACTAAGCACCAAATCAACCACTAGAATCTGATCTATACCATAAATTTATGCATGCATGCTAAGTTTTCATGACTGAACAATGTAAAAGGAACAATGAAAGACGAAATACCAATCGCGGTGTTATATCGCCTGATCTGTAAGCTTTAAAATAATCCATTATTGTCCAGCGACAGAATGAAGGTTTTCTTTCTAGAGATATAGGCAAACAATCTATTGCATGTTGAACTTTCTCAGGTGGAGATAAACAAGAATCTATGCATTTCACTTCTTTTTCTTCAATATCTGCAATTATAAACTCAAATCAGTCATCTAGGCCAAAATTCCACAATCAAATAACTCTTATTCTCATGACCATAAATGAATCTCTCTCAAACCTTCAAATTGATGTAATGGAACATACAGAGGTGACTCTTCAAATTCTGCATTTGTAATAAGCTGCATAAACAAAACAAACACTTGTTATATGTTGTACAAGTACAATGTTATGTATTCATGAACCAGTTACATACATTACCTCATGAATAAGATTGTTTCCTTTCAAAATGTACAATATCATGGTTCCAAGCAATGGAAATTCCAATAAATAAGTAAAAATCTTGACTAAAATTCCTGTCATACGAGGAGCTGCATGCAAATGAGCAAATCATCAGCATTTTGTTGACATGCATGACCATCAATAAGGACATTGAAAGACACTGAACAACAACAGAATAAGAATAAATTTAGAAACCTTTGACATTTGCTTGAATGTAGAATTCAGTGCTGTAAGGGCTCAAGTCAACATCATCTGCAGGCGGGTAAACAACAGAATTACGTTTGAACAAGCCCATCAGGTTGTTGGTATATGGAAAGTAAGACAGGAAAAGAAGAAGAGAACAAGATTTGGCGGAGAATGCAAGAGTAACTAGAAATGAAGTGAAGAGAGAGAGGAATTTATAGTGAGAGTAAAAAGATGATGCAAGTATCGTATGAAGAGTTGAAAATTGGTAAAAAAGAATTAATAGCGGTTATTTAACACATCATGCTTCTGACAATTTGAAACGGTGTTATTATTACAATTCACACGAGTCAGAAGCTGACTTGTAATGATAGAGGCAGTTAGGTAATGCACTAATGGTGTTGAGGTAAGAGGTTACAAATAGTCAAATACTTGTATAAAACATAAATTAAGGACTAGTACATTACATTGTTGTTTGTCTTGTTTTCTTTCACTCTTAACTTATTTATTTGTAATTTAATGTAATGTGTGTACATCTTCATAAAGTTATCAAATATGGAATACTAGTACTCCCTCAATCCAAACATAATTTTAGTGAAAACACAATAAGTTAGTTTTGATTTTAGATATTTTGAGAAAATGACCCATCAGGAATTATGTGGATGCATGATGAGATGTTAATAAATGAGTATTTATATGTTACTATTATATAGGTTGGGATATCAATAAATGGGACTATTGATATTTTGCAAAGTCAACTAGTACTAGTTTAGAACTTCTGTAACTTATAGTTTGGATTAAACTAGAGTTTTTGGTTAAGACTATTTTTTCCTGCGAATGTTACTCTAGTGATATTTTTTTATTCTTTCGGTTTCGTGATTGACCTAGTTGATAATTTTATACAAAATTAAAAAACTGTGTAAATATTTTTATAAAAATGTCCTTATCATTTATAGTGTCTTATCTTTGTTTGTTTTTATTAAAAAATTATTATATTATAGAAAGTAATAATTTATTTATATTAATATATAAATATAAATAAATATTGTCGCTAAAGATTGAATCCTAGACTAACGGTCATATCCATATAACTCAACTAGTAGATATTATATATTATGTGTGTTTTTTATTATATGTTCTTTTTTAAAAAATAAAAATAAATTGTCCAACTTAATAAAATTAGTATCCAAAAATGGTTGTGGCAAAAGGCTTAAGTGTTCTGTTTTCTAAAGTTGTAAACTTATATCTTTTCTCTAGATTTAGACCGGGCTCTTTAGATTTGGTAGTTTCTCATTTTCAATATAGAAATGATCTGCTTATCTTCATGGATGTCTCAGTTGATATACTTTGGTTAAAATTCTTTGGGGTTTTGAATGTGCCTCAGACCTCTATGTTAATTTTGCTAAGAAATGTGTCCTAATTATTGTTGATCCAATCTTTTTAGACTAAGTTGGTGATTTCCTCCACTGTAAGCAAAAAAACTTTTCCTTTCAAGTACCTTGGACTTCTGGTGGGGTCAACTCCCATTTGGACTCTATGTGGGAATCTATAGTTAGCCTTATTTTTAGACATCTACTCTCATGGATACATAATTATGTTTTTCAGGGGGAGGGGATCCTTCTTAAATTTGTTCTTAATGACATCTTTATTTTTTTCTTATTTTCCTGAAAAAGTCTATTAAGATTTGAAAAAATATTGTGAGGATTCAAAGAAGGTTCCTCTTGGGTGGGATGAAAGGTGATTCTAAGATCTCGTGGGTGAAGAGTTCTGATATTTGTGAACCTAAGAAGAAAGGTGGTCTAGGTGTTTAGGATCTTCGTTTGGTTAACTTGGTCCTTTTTGACAAGTGATGGTGGCAACTTATCTTAGATGTATCTAATCTCTGGTGTGATATTTTATCTTCTACATATGGTGTATTTATTGTTTCCTCCTTCATGGGAGGTAGGTCTATCGATTTTCTTCTAGATTTATCTAGTGGAAAGGTGTGTCCCTCGTTGGTTCCAAAGCAATGATTCTTTTGATTGGTTTATGGTCAACCTTCATAAGAAGGTGAGAACTTACCTTCTTACTTCTTTCTGGAATGATCCTTGGGTTGATGTCACTTCTCTCAGACCATCTATGGGTTATTTACCATCTATGATCAACCAGATCGGTCTGTAGGAGAGATTTGGGGTGTGATAGAATGAGGCTTTGTTTTGGGGTCTGTGGTGAAAGAGAACTTTTAGTTTTGTTTATGGATAGGAGATGGTTGTCACCCTCGTTTTAGCTATTAAGGATTCAACCATATTCTTAGACACTGATAGCAAGTGGTGGCATCGTGGTAAGGATGTTGTTTTTTCATTTGCCTTGGCTTATTCATCCCATCTTGAGATTTATTTTTTAATGATCCTCCGCTCAATATTGTGAGCTTAGTTCTTCCTCTCATTTAGAGTGGTTGATACCCTTAGAAAGTGGTTGTGTTCTCTTTGACAATTTCTCTTTGTCCTATATGTAAGGTCCACTCTGTCATACCCCAATTTTTGACCCTAAGATCATACATCATTTGCATTTCAATCACCAATCAAGATCACAATCTTGAGATATCATTTTTTTCCTTTTTTGCTCACTCTATCTCTGAGGGGAATCATCAAGCATTTCTAGCTTTTAATTTGTTTTATACTAACCAAAATCCAAAAATATGCATTTTTTCCCTTTGTTTGTGTTTTGCAGGAAAAAGATCGGGCAAAAATCAAAACAGTGCAAGAAAAGGAATTTTTGAAAATTTCACTATGGAAATCGATTTACCCATACAGGAAATCGATTTCCCTGGGGCGAAATTCAAAAAAAATAAGGAGAGAAGTGTGACATCATTTTGGCACCTATTTTCTTTGATCATTTTTGTCATTTTACCAATTTTCCACCTCATAAAAAATAATTCCCTTCATTAACCCCATTTTAACCTCATTTTACCATTTAACCACCAATTAAGCACAAGTTAATTACTAAATGCAAAAAGACCAAATTGCCACTACTGTTGTTCCCATCCTATAAATAGAGGTCTCTACTCCCTCATTTCTCAAGCTTGGAAAGCCAACAAACCCCTTGCAATTTCTCTCCTCATCCTTACCAAATTCACCAAAGCTTTTTTTCTTTCATAAAGTTTGTGAGTCACATCTTGAACCTCACAAACTTTGAGCTAAACCACCATCCATTTCACTCTTTTTTCTTCAAATTGTTGAGAGATCAAGATTGGTGTTGGTGATTCTTGAAGTAGATCTAAATTTTGTTCAAGATTTGGTAATTTTCTTCATCCTTTTTCATTTATCATAATGTGATTCTTTTGTGTTTGTGTGTGATGCATCTTTGATGCTATATTGGTCCTATTTGATGGTGAATTGATGGAAAATTCGTGCTCCAATTGATATGTGATCATAAGGTGTTTGTATGTTTGCTTAAGTCAAGTTTTATGCTTCCTAATGCTGATTTTTTGAAAGCTGCGTGTAGGAAATCGATTTCCCTCTGTAGGAAATCGATTTCCACCTTGTTTTTATGCCAATTTTGAACTCTGCATTCAGGAAATCGATTTTCTACAGAGGGGAATCGATTTCCAGTGAGGCAGAATGCTTGTTTTTGTGGTTTTTGACTTGTTTTTGGTTCTAACTCTTCTTCTACTCCATTCTTTTGATATTTTCTTTGAATCACAAGTTAGAGGCCTAATTTCTCTCTAATTTCAATGGACTTAGGGCGTCGATAGGATGAGAATCCAAATCCGCAAAGTTAAGTGATTGAAATGATTGAAATTATGGATGAAAGGAGCTTTTAATATGGTTCAATCTTTTGCTTCTTTTTATTTTGATCGATGAAAGTCTTAACACCTTGAGAATTCCTATGGATTCTTGGTAAAGACTAGATCACTCCCTATTTTTATTTTCGTGCGGTATTGCTTTCGGAGAGTGATCTACATATCGCTTCTCTCACATGCATTAGCACATAAAGTTTTGACCGGCCTCGTTGTAGGGTGATTTCTACATAAATCACTTGGCGATATGCTTAACATAGCGCAATATTTCGTGTCCCGAATCAAAAAAAGATCAAATATGGAAGAGAATTGTATGCGGTTGATTTAAGACTTATGGAAATTTATCGTGTAGTCGCTATGATTTTATCAAGCTTCTGATAAAGTTCCATTGAATTTAAATCCGAGAACATCCTTCACTCACCATCGATCTTTCTTACTAACTTTGGTAACATACTTGACAAGTTTCAAAATGGTTATCTTTAACATCTAACAATTGACTTTAATTTCCGCAATTTATTATATTGCTCTTTATATTTTGCTTTATGCTTTACTTTATCATTTCATCACGTTTATATTCCGCTATTTTTTTTTGTCCATTTGGACGTATTGTTTATGTTTCCGCTATTTTCTCTTTGTCCATTTGGACACTATGTTTATGTTTCTGCTATTTTCTCTTTGTCCATTTGGACACTATGTTTATGTTTCCGCTATTTTCTTTTTGTCCACTTGGACCATACTTTACTTTTATGCTAAAACACTAATAATCAACAAAAAATCTAAAAAACACATAAGGCTCTCTTTCGGACTATTGGTTACTATCCCGAGCATTTTGGAGATTCGGACTTATGGACTTAGTGCCTCTGGACCCTTATTCTGTTATTACTTTGTTGTTATTTTGTCTGTCTGGCATTGGATTGTTGTCTGTTTGTGTATGCAAGTATTTCCTTGAAAGTCCTTGATGGTTAATTTCAAGGCATTGATATAAGGATTTTACCCGAAAACAGCCGTTACTCTGCCCGATTTTCGTCAGAATTTTAATTTGCTTAATGCAAAGTGGTGCTAAAGATAATAAGTTCATCTGGATCCCCAAGTGATAATGTGTTGGTTTAGTGTCGATGTTCCAAAGGATGGGAAATCTACCTTGACCCGTAATGTCAAGTGTTGGCTTCTTATTTCGGTTAGACTGTTTCTTTCCTTAGCTTTTATTTTACACATTAGGATAGCCTCTTCATCTCTTCCCCTTCTTTAATTTTCAAAATCTTCTCCTTTTTCAAAAACCTTCTTATGTTTGCAACCTTTTCAAAAACCTTTCTCTAAAAATATCTTTTGCCCTTAGTGGCCTTTTTCTTCAAAAAGTTTAGACACGACTAATTGTTGAAACGAGTGGCGATACCCCACAATTTAGAAATTGATTGAAAAAAATGCAAAAAGTCCAAACCCATGTGCAAAAGCCCAGAACGAAGATCCAAGAAGGAAAAGCACGTGTGCCCCTAGGCACTCAGAGTATGCCCCTCGGAACTGGATGCAATTTTGTGAAGTGTGCCCCTAGGCACAAACCCCTTTTCCACCATTTACGCCTGTTTCTCAGCAAAACGTGAGACGGTTCTGCATCCGAAAAATGAGGAAAGTGGAAGACTGGTTATACGAGTTAACCTGATTTTATGAAGCATATAAAAAGAGGAAGATACCACAACTGAAGCTCTCTCCGCTCCGCACCGAATTTCAATTTCAGAGTTTTTGCTTCCAGTATATTTTTATTTCTGCACACAGAACCTTTGTTCCCTTTTTAATTCACCATCCAAAGTAGTAATTCTTTGCATTGAAGGATTACTACACTTAGTTTAGTTTAAGTATTTAATTTCCGGATCTGTACTGTTACGTGAAGAATTGCTTGAACCTGTTTGGAGCTTTGGAACATAGAGCTCAATTTAATCATTCAGTCTACAGGTTTCTTTTACATGCTTACATTGTTTAATAATTTTACTGCTATGCTTGTGTTAATTTATTCATATTCTGTTTCCTATTTGATTGAAGAATATAATATGTCCGGCTAAATTATTGAACCGGTGTGTAAGGTCTCAGACGGACAGGTTTAGTAACTGTTTGGCTTAAATTTCTACAAAGCATTTTTTTGGTTCTGATTTCCTATTTTAATATTGAGTTGTATTTTTACGGAAGTAAATTACATCCTAAGGTCTAAAATCAAAATAACGAAAGTGTGAGGTTTTTACCGGATAGCGGTCATCGAACATCAACTCTAAATACAGCGAGAGCGCTTTAGAGTTGATTATATTTTATTCGACTTTCAAAAATTATTTTCAGTTTGTAAAGATTTAGCGAGAGCGGACTTTAGGACTGATAGTATAATCTAAGTCAATAAACACGAAAGTGTGAGGTAAAGGTTTTTAACTCGAATAACTTATTCTGAAAAGTGACTCCATTTATTTAAAATATGCCATTAAGTTGCTAAACCCGGAAGTTGGACTATTGCACACCGGTGTCTAAACACCTGATTAATTAATTATTTTTTATCTTAGTTTAATTAAGTTTCATTTCTAAAACCAACGAAAATCGAAAGCCTTAGCTGCCACTTGCGACGAAAGACCGTATTATTTGACCCTCAGTCCTTGTGGGTTCGATATCTTTTAAAACTTAACGACTAAGCTGTATACTTGCAGCGATATCCCGATTGACTTATACAAAATCCCGATCAAGTTTTTGGCGCCGTTGCCGGGGACTGATTTTAGTCAATAGTGCGATTTACCCGTTGCGCGATAGACTAAGGCAACAAATTTTATTTTTCCTTTTACGTCGATTGTATGCCAAGTACTCGCTCAAAAAGCGATACCTTAGTACGAGCGACGAGCGAACCTGAGCGTCTTATAAACGTAAGACGAGCTATCAGGAAATATTGTTCAGATCACAACATTCCCTTCCCTCTCTCAGATTCCGAAAAGGACTCAACTGCTAAGTCAGGATCTGACTCCGATCAAGAATCCGAAGAAGAACTCAAGCCGAAAGTAGAAATGGCCGAAGGACCGCGAAACCGTCCACTCAGAGAATATTCCACCCCATCTCAACTAGAGCCCCACAAGAGCATCGTTAACCCTGCTATTAACCGAAACGATTTCGAGCTGAAGCCGTCATTGATATCAGCCATTCAACAACGTCAATTTTCCGGTGTTCCTACCGATGATCCTAACGAACATTTAACAAAGTTCATCCAATTTGCTGATACCGTGATAGCCAATGGAGTAACTGCCGATGCAATAAGACTACGCCTTTTTCCCTTCTCCCTAAGAGATAGAGCTTGGGCTTGGTTGCAATCCTTGCCACAAAATTCTGTCACGACGTGGGAAGAATTGAAGACTGTTTTCTTAGCGCGTTATTTTCCTCCTAGCAAAACAGCCGCGTTACGAGCACAAATCAATGGATTCAGACAAAAGGACACTGAATCTCTTTTCGACGCTTGGGAGCGATATAAGGACATGATGCGAATGTGCCCACATCACGGATTAGAAGACTGGCTCGTCATTCATACATTTTACAATGGACTGTTGTACAACACGAGGTTGTCAATAGATGCCGCTGCTGGTGGCACACTTATGGATAAGCCGTATGACGAAGCCTATCAACTAATTGAAAACATGGCTCAAAATCATTACCAATGGGGAAGCGAAAGAACTCCTGTGGAGAAATCTCAAACTAAAGGCGGAATGTACGAAATTAGTAGCCTAGACAAAGTGAACGCTAAGGTAGATGCCCTTACCCAAAAGCTAGAAAGCTTGACCTTACCACCCGCAGCCACCGTGGCTGCTGTAACTCCAAACTGCGAATTATGTGGAGTTCTTGGACATACTGTCCCCGAATGTGCTATTTTGACAGGAGTCTCGGTTGATCAAGTTAACTACGCTCAAGGGAATCCGTATTCCAACACCTACAATCCTGGCTGGAAGAATCATCCTAATTTTTCGTACAAAAATAACAACGCTCTGTTTGTACCGAATCAAGCACCTGCTGTACCGCCAGGTTACCAAAAACCTGCTGCTAACATCCCTAATATGTCTAATATTCCTAGAAAGTCTAACCTTGAAATTATGATGGAAAATTTCATTGCTACCCAAGCTCAACAAAATAAGGATTTCCTCAACCAAAATGTTCACACCGGTGAACAATTGAAGCAATTAGCAACTAAGGTAGATGCCCTAGCGACCCATAATAAGATGTTAGAAACTCAGATTGCTCAAGTGGCCCAACAACAAGCAACTACTTCCGCACCAGCTGGATCATTTCCTGGTCAACCACAACCCAATCCTAAAGGGCACGCTAATGCCATAACACTACGAAGTGGAACTGAGCTAGATGGACCAATCGATCCAAGGCTTCAGAACCCAACCATGTATCAGAAACCTGATAAAGCGACTGAAAAACCTAGAGAACAACCTGAAGCTGAAAAGGAGGATGAGAATGAAGAGGCATCTGAAAAAGAGAAACCTTACGTGCCTCCCCCGCCATATAAACCACCGATTCCATATCCTCAAAGACTTGCTAAATCTAAGAATGAGGGCCAATTTAAGAAATTCGTAGAGCTTCTAAAGCAACTAAATGTTACCATTCCTTTCACAGAAGCTATTACCCAAATGCCCTTGTATGCTAAGTTCCTCAAGGAGATCTTATCCAATAAGAAGAAGATAGTAGAGAATGAAACTGTTACGCTAACTGCTGAGTGTAGCGCTATAATTCAAAACAACATGCCTCCTAAACTAAAAGACCCTGGTAGTTTCTCTATACCTTGTGTAATTGGGAAATTCGTAATAGACAAAGCCTTATGTGATTTAGGAGCCAGTGTTAGTTTAATGCCCCTTTCTATTTGTGAAAAACTCAAATTAGGTGAACTAAGACCAACAAGAATGTCATTGCAATTAGCTGACCGATCTGTCAAGTTTCCCGTAGGAATGCTTGAAAATGTACCTGTTCGTATAGGACAATTCTATATTCCTACTGACTTCATAATAATGGACATTAAAGAGGACTCTAATATCCCTATTATACTAGGAAGGCCATTCTTAGCAACTGCTGGTGCCATTATAGATGTGAAGAAAGGAAAGTTAACCTTCGAGGTCGGAGAAGAAAGAGTAGAGTTCATTCTCTCCCAATTCTTCAAGGCCCCAGCCATAGATGATTCCTGTTGTTTCTTGGACGTTATTGATGAATGCGTTAAAGAAATGGAGAAACAACAAAACACCTATTCTGAAGTGTTGAAAATACCAATGCCACCTATTTTCGAGGACGATAACTGGCGTGAGGAATACCAAGATAATAATCTGAGTGAATGCCTAGCATTAACCCCTGATCCTATTCCTTGCCCTAAGAAACCTGCTATAGAACTTAAAACACGGCCCAAAGATTTAAGGTATGAATTCCTAGATGAAGAGCTTGAACGACCTGTTATAGTAAACGCTGACCTTGGACAGATCGAAACTGAAAAGTTACTCAATGTCCTTAGGAAATATCCTACCGCTTTAGGCTATAACATATCTGATCTAAAGGGAATAAGCCCCTCTATCTGCATGCATCGCATTATGCTCGAGGAAGACTGTAAGACCTCACGAGAACATCAAAGACGAATCAATCCAATTCTAAGCGATGTAGTGAAAAAGGAAGTTCAAAAGCTGTTAGAAGCAGGAATCATATACCCTATATCCGATAGCAAGTGGGTAAGCCCTGTACATGTCGTGCCCAAGAAAGGAGGTGTCACTGTCATTACAACCCCTAAAGGCGAATCAATAGCGCAACGCACTCAAACTGGATGGCGAATGTGTATTGACTACAGAAAACTCAACAAAGCCACTCGAAAAGATCATTTTCCTTTACCTTTCATTGATCAAATGCTCGAACGACTGGCTAAACACTCCCATTTCTGCTATTTAGATGGTTACTCAGGATTCTTTCAAATTCCTATCCACCCTGATGACCAAGAAAAGACGACATTCACATGTCCTTATGGCACATTCGCTTATCGACGAATGCCGTTCGGACTGTGTAACGCACCCGCGACATTTCAAAGATGCATGATGTCGATCTTTGCTGATTTTCTAGACGGCATGATGGAAGTATTTATGGATGATTTCTCCGTATGTGGAGAAAGTTTTGAAGGATGTCTTTCGAACCTGGAGATGGTACTTAAACGATGCGTAAGTGTCAACTTAGTACTAAATTGGGAAAAATGCCATTTCATGGTAAGACAAGGAATCGTACTTGGACACATCGTGTCTGATAAAGGGATTGAAGTTGATAAAGCTAAGATCGAAATCATCGAAAACCTTCAACCCCCGAAAAGTGTTAGAGAAATACGGAGTTTTCTAGGACACGCTGGTTTCTACCGCCGTTTCATAAAAGATTTCTCTAAAATAACCAAACCACTGACTGAGCTACTAATGAAGGACGCGGAATTCATATTTGATGAGAAATGTCTAAACGCCTTTCAAACTCTTAAACGAGCACTGATATCCGCACCAATCATGCAACCACCTAACTGGAACGAACCATTCGAAATTATGTGCGATGCTAGTGACTACGCTGTAGGAGCTGTCCTAGGACAGAGAAAAGATAAGAAACTTCATGTTATATACTACGCTAGTAGAACCTTAGACCCTGCGCAGATGAACTACGCCACTACAGAGAAGGAACTCTTAGCTGTCGTATTCGCGTTAGACAAATTTCGATCTTACTTAGTGGGAGCGAAAATTATTATCTATACCGACCATGCCGCTATTAGATACTTATTAACCAAAAAGGATGCCAAACCAAGACTCCTTCGATGGATCCTACTCTTGCAAGAGTTCGACCTTGAAATTAAGGACAAAAGAGGCACCGAAAATGTGGTTGCTGATCACCTATCAAGAATGGAAGGAAATAAACCTAACGACGTGCCCATTAATGATGATTTCCCATATGAGCGACTCATAGCCCAGTTAGACATCGCTTCGGTAACAGAAACTTTAAACAATACTCACACCGAAGTAGAAAGAACTGCCAAAGCATATATAGCAAACTCAACCGTACCTTGGTACGCTGATCTCGTTAACTACCTAGCCGCTAAAATATTACCGCCAGATCTAACTTACCAACAAAAGAAGAAGTTCTTCCACGACCTGAAACAATACTATTGGGACGAACCACTTCTTTTCAAAAGAGGAGCCGATAGTATATTCCGTCGTTGCGTCCCTGAAGAAGAAGTAGAAAGCATAATTTCTCACTGTCATGCTGCTCCCTATGGAGGACATGCAAGCACTTCCAAGACTTGTGCAAAGATCCTACAAGCTGGTCTCTTTTGGCCAACCTTATGGAAAGACGTCCACATCGCTGTTAAGAACTGCGACCGGTGCCAACGCACTGGAAATATATCAAGACGCGATGAAATGCCTCAGAAAGGCATTTTGGAAGTCGAAGTCTTAGATGTGTGGGTAATCGACTTCATGGGACCATTTCCTTCTTCATTTGGTAACAAATACATACTCGTCGCTGTTGACTACGTATCGAAATGGATCGAGGCTGTTGCCGCTCCTACGAATGACACGCGAGTAGTAATCCGACTCTTTAAAAACATCATCTTCCCTAGATTCGGTATCCCTAGGGTAGTAATTAGCGACGGTGGCTCACATTTCATATCCAAAATTCTTGAGAAACTTCTGTTAAAATATGGTGTTCACCACCGAGTAGCAACACCTTACCATCCACAAACTAGTGGACAAGTCGAAGTCTCAAATAGAGAAATTAAACAAATTTTAGAGAAGATTGTTGCTACATCTAGGAAAGATTGGTCCACTAAGCTACCTGAGGCACTTTGGGCTTATAGAACTGCCTTTAAAACACCCATTGGAACCACACCATTCAAATTGGTCTATGGAAAATCCTGTCACCTGCCGGTCGAATTGGAACACAAGGCTTATTGGGCAATTAAGACCCTTAATTTAAACTATTCTGCCGCCAGTGAAAAACGAATCTTAGATATTCATGAATTAGAAGAGCTTAGATTAGACGCTTATGAAAACGCCCGAATCTATAAAGAAAGGACGAAAAAATGGCACGATAAAAGAATATCGAGAAAAGAATTTAATATAGGAGATATCGTACTTTTATTTAATTCTCGACTTAAACTCTTCCCAGGAAAACTTAGATCTAGGTGGTCTGGTCCCTTTGAAATAACCAAAGTTCTACCTAGTGGAGCTGTAGAAATTAAGAATAGATCTAGCGAACCATTCATAGTTAATGGACAACGGTTAAAACACTACTATTTCGTAGATAACAAAGAATATTCTAACTGTATGAAATTAGTAGAACTTCCCACTCAGCTTACCACTTAAACATCATTGACTGGTGTCGAGCTACCGACATTAAACAAAGCGCTTTGTGGGAGGCAACCCATATTTCTTATCTTATTTTTATCTTTATTTTATTTTATTTTATTTTATTTTATTTTCTTTATCCTTTTTTCTTCTCTCCTGTTTTTGAAATTTATATTTTATTACTTTTATTTTTATTTATTAATTCATTTATTTTATTTTTTTTACTTTTATCTTTTTCTTTTTACCCTACATCATTCTATTTTTCTTCAGTTTCCGACTAACATAACTGACTTAATATGAAAATCTACTCAAAAAAAAATTTTTCAGGATAATTTCTTTTAATTGCCTACTAACATCATGCAAAGAGTAGACTACATGAGTATCACTTTCAGGGGAAGAGGTCAGGTGAGGAGGTTTGAGGCTTTAGCGGATAGAGAGATGACTCCTACCATTTATGCTGATGACCGTGCTATGAATGCCTTAGGCATTAGAGAGAGTGTCTTATACTGGCTGCACCAGATAGGTTGGGATACTTCACCCATTAGGAGGAGGTTTAGCTCTTACCGTAGGCTTACACTTGAGTTCCTTAGTTCTTTGAACTATCTGCCTAACCATGGTTTAGGATTTAACCGTGGCTTGATCCGATTTAGGTTGTTTGGTATTGATTACCGCTTTACCCATAGGGACTTTGCTAACCTTTTAGGTTTTCCTAGCGGCCCTGATGTTTTCACTGTCACCCAAGAGGAGCTCCTCGAGCACCATGAGCTTGACTATTTCTGGGGTAGTATAACTGGTAACTACCACCCTGAACCTGAAAATATGTACTCAGAGAGCATCCATAACCCTGCTATTAGGTATTTCCATAAGATCCTGGCCCATACCCTATTTGGAAAAGAGCAACACATTTCCTTGGTATCCCGTGATGAGCTTTTCATTATGTTTTGCGCTTCACAAGGTCGTCCTGTCAATGCTGGTACCTTTATGGTCGCCAATTTTGTCCGTATCATTGAGACTGATCATACCCCTTTACTTATGGGAGGCCTAGTTACCATGATAGCAAATGCCGTAGGAATGCGACAACCACTTCTAGGATTAAATCCCTATGGCGGATAGGAAGTTTAGGACCACATGAGTTTGACCTGCTAATTAACCATGACGTGGTGTACCAATTCGTTTTACCTAACCCTATCACAAGTCTTCATAACCGAGCTAACTGGTTGTTTGACCTAAATCATCCACCTACCCCTCCTTCACCTGAGACTCCCCAGATTTATGAGCATCATATCTCTGACGCTGAATCCGATCCTACTCCACCTCCTCACTATTATGACTTTCCTTCTCCTGAGCACCGCCTCCTGACTCCTGATCCTCATACTCCTTCTCGTGAGTCTGCTGCTCCAGTGGTTGTTGGACCCCCGCCTCTCGATACTGCCATTGCTATTCAGAATTTAGAAAATCAGATTACTGGCTTACGTGGAGAGCTTAATACTCTACGTGTGGATTTTCATGGTTTCATGGACTTGGTGACAGAGCAGCTCGATTATCTTAATCAATATTTTCACTCTCTTAATCGTGGCTGAAGATTGTTTTTATGATGTTTGGTTTTCTTACTTCCGCGCTTTGACATTGAGGACATTGTCCGTTTCAGCGTGGGAGGAAGAATTAGTTAGGATTTCCTGTTTTTGATTTATTTTGAAGTCTATTTATTTTTTTATAAGTTTAGTTAGGATTTCTTATTTTGGATTTATTTTGAAGCTTACATTTAGTACTTATTTTGGAAGTTTAGAATTAATTTTCAGAATTATTTCATTTATTAATTTTCAGAGTTATTTCAATTTTTAGTTAATTTTGAATTTTCTACTCTATGATTTAAATGCACCCGCTCCTGGAGCCATCATTCAAGAAGACAACGCGGCTGTGGACGAAATGGAGGAAGAATTAGAACAACAAGGTGGTAACAACCAAGACAACATGCAAATGCCACCCGAAGATCAAGTTGGTCCCTCAAATACACAAGGAGGAAGAATGAGGCCTATCCCCATGACGCTCGACTTTATGTACGACGAAATGGTACGCCACAACGCCGACATGACACAACAAATACAACAAATACAACAAGAGCAACATGATTATGCCAATTGGACCAATGACGGTATGTGGGATTTAAGCGACCAAATGCATGCACTTTCTATGCGGGTGGATGGCCTGTACGATCACTTTAACATCCAACCACCTCCCGACCAAGGCGACCGGTAGCATAAGCATTGAGGACAATGCTTGGAATAAGCATAGGGGAGTTAGAATCTATTTTATGCCTTATGTCCTTTATTTTTCTTAGTAGATTTATTTTTCAGCATAATTTCCCTTTCCCGCAATTTCCCTTGAATAAAATTGTGTACTTTCGAGTTCATAATGCAAATTTCGTGTGTTTGTCCGAACTTCCCCACTTATTTGAACTATAACAAAATTTTAAAAATTTAAATGCATAGATCTAAACACCCGAAGGGTACTTAAGTACCAATCGCTTGAAGATAGGTACGGTCCAAATACTTTAGGACCCCACGCTTGTTGAATCGTTTTGAGTATTCACTTTACCGAAACCTTAGACTTTGAACCTTCTTAATTACCCCGAGTAGTTTATTTAGCAGTCGGCACCATCTTGACATGAACTACGTAGGAAGCCGATGAATATAAGTGAATGATCCCTAAGCTATTAATTAAACTTTATTAACTAATGGCAGCACCTAACTAAGTTAGATGATCCTCACCCGGTCGTTTAGCCCAACAGTGTTGATTCCGTTAAAAAAAAATAATAATAATGATAATATTTCAACCGCTGCAGATTGGTTCAGTTTTCTCTGGTGCTGAACTTGGTAGGGCGAGCTACGGTTTGATCCCCCGCAATTTGTTAACGGATAAATAAAAGGAGTCGAAAACCTTACGCACCAGAACTCCTCAGCTGCGAAAACGATAAAACAGGGATCATAGTCGCTAACCGGTTATCCTACTATGTGAATGTTAAGGTAAAGGGCTTAATGTGATTGCGCTAGAATGAAAATGGGTAAGAATTAGGCGAAAAAGTTTAGGGAGAGCTATAGTGTCGTGACTCGGAATGGTTTGCAAACGTGGGGATTCTTCAGTATTTTTACCGTATCTGTTACTTTGAAGGTATTGCGACTTATACAATTCGGGTAATGCCATGATTTGCATTTAAAATATTTTTTTCTCAAAAATTGATTTCTTATAATTATTTGCTTGAGGACAAGCAAAGATTTAAGCATAGGGGAGTTTGATAACACGAAATTATACCGTATTATCGGTCTCGATTACGACACAATCCGTAACATTTAATTAGTTATTATTTTATTTTATTATGGTTTTATGCTGTTTTGTTATTTGTTTCAGGAATTTTAAATAAATCTCAAGTATTGGGAATAATGAGCAATTGGGGGGTTAGAAACAAGAAAATGAAGAAAAAAATGCAAAAAGTCCAAACCCATGTGCAAAAGCCCAGAACGAAGATCCAAGAAGGAAAAGCACGTGTGCCCCTAGGCACTCAGAGTATGCCCCTCGGAACTGGATGCAATTTTGTGAAGTGTGCCCCTAGGCACAAACCCCTTTTCCACCATTTACGCCTGTTTCTCAGCAAAACGTGAGACGGTTCTGCATCCGAAAAATGAGGAAAGTGGAAGACTGGTTATACGAGTTAACCTGATTTTATGAAGCATATAAAAAGAGGAAGATACCACAACTGAAGCTCTCTCCGCTCCGCACCGAATTTCAATTTCAGAGTTTTTGCTTCCAGTATATTTTTATTTCTGCACACAGAACCTTTGTTCCCTTTTTAATTCACCATCCAAAGTAGTAATTCTTTGCATTGAAGGATTACTACACTTAGTTTAGTTTAAGTATTTAATTTCCGGATCTGTACTGTTACGTGAAGAATTGCTTGAACCTGTTTGGAGCTTTGGAACATAGAGCTCAATTTAATCATTCAGTCTACAGGTTTCTTTTACATGCTTACATTGTTTAATAATTTTACTGCTATGCTTGTGTTAATTTATTCATATTCTGTTTCCTATTTGATTGAAGAATATAATATGTCCGGCTAAATTATTGAACCGGTGTGTAAGGTCTCAGACGGACAGGTTTAGTATCTGTTTGGCTTAAATTTCTACAAAGCATTTTTTTGGTTCTGATTTCCTATTTTAATATTGAGTTGTATTTTTACGGAAGTAAATTACATCATAAGGTCTAAAATCAAAATAATGAAAGTGTGAGGTTTTTACCGGATAGCGGTCATCGAACATCAACTCTAAATACAGCGAGAGCGCTTTAGAGTTGATTATATTTTATTCGACTTTCAAAAATTATTTTCAGTTTGTAAAGATTTAGCGAGAGCAGACTTTAGGACTGATAGTATAATCTAAGTCAATAAACACGAAAGTGTGAGGTAAAGGTTTTTAACTCGAATAACTTATTCTGAAAAGTGACTCCATTTATTTAAAATATGCCATTAAGTTGCTAAACCCGGAAGTTGGACTATTGCACACCGGTGTCTAAACACCTGATTAATTAATTATTTTTTATCTTAGTTTAATTAAGTTTCATTTCTAAAACCAACGAAAATCGAAAGCCTTAGCTGCCACTTGCGACGAAAGACCGTATTATTTGACCCTCAGTCCTTGTGGGTTCGATATCTTTTAAAACTTAACGACTAAGCTGTATACTTGCAGCGATATCCCGATTGACTTATACAAAATCCCGATCAGCACCGAGGAGGTATGTAGGCACAAGGCTTAATGTCATGGCGAGCTTTCGTTTTATAAACAAACTCTTTTTTAGCACACAACACATATTTTCAAAAAGGTTCCTGTGGAGTACCACAGATATGAGGGGTGCTTAAAACCTTCCCCTTGTATAATCAACACCCATACCTAAGATCTCTTCTTTTTGTTTTAAAAATAAACTTTGGGTTTTCTTTGTTCTTTTCCCTTTTCCTTTAGAAACAATAAAGGGCGGTGGCGACTTTCACTGAAATATTGAGTTGAGTCAATATAATGGCTTCGATCTCAGATTTTCCCCGCTACACACTCTATTCGTCCTCTCGTCTATTTATGACATGTGAGATGGTGAAGTTTGTTTAGTATTGAGTGTTTAGATGGCTGGGGTGTTATTTAGTTCTTCCTAGGGATGGTTTGTCTCTCTTTCATATGTTTATTCCACTAAGAGGGGTGTCTAGAATCATGGGTGACTTTTTTTTATTATATGGCACTTGGTTGTGCAGTCTTTATGAACATTCCATAATGATATCATGTTTTTAGCTCCGTCTATTACTGTGAAAGATGTTAAAGAAAAAATTTGCCTTGGAAATTGTATCTTAGTAAGTCTACAATTAACTCATGTGTTTTCTCAGGTTGACGTGAGAACCCTATTCTTTGTCTGAGCCAATAACGTTTAGAGAATCTTTCACCTTGCATGAAGTGTTCTAGGTGTTTTCTTTGTAGTTTTCTTTTTTTTGTTAATGGTGCTTCTTTTTATTGTACATGTGAATTCATACAATAAATGAGGTGAATTGTGGAAGTTTGAAAAACGTTGATGGAAAATAAAATCATTTGGAAAATCAGAGTTTGAAAATATTTTGTAAAACAAACAAGTAAATACGCAGCGGAATAAAATGATAGACTAAAAATCAAAGGAAAGACAATAAAGTAAAAAGATAAGGTAGAGGGAGAAACACCAAAGATTCATACAGGTTCGACCTAAATTGACCTATGCATATCCCCATAATTATTACTGAGAGTATCCAATAAACTTGAGAGCTTTTAAAAATATGTGCCTGTGAACTTCCTTGTACAAGGAAATGAAGTTTAAAGGCTAACTTTCAACCAAACAACAAATAAGATTTATAGTGGTTATCCTCCAAACCAAACTGAGATTTTCCACGAGATGTTCTCGAACCAAGATGGAGTTTTACACTGAATATCCTCCGAACCGGGATGGAGTTTTGAGTTGGCTATCCTCTAAACCAAACTGGGGTTTACACGAGCTAGCCTCGAACTGAGTTGAGATTTTACACGGGCTATTGCCTAACCAACTGAGCTCTTACACCAGGATAATTTTAGGAACCCAAATGAGATTTTACACTGATCCTTACGTGAGAAAATTAAAATGATCCTCGCCTAGAACAACGAGCTATTTGTAAATTACAATTGAGCTCTCGCCCAGGACAATGATTCTTATTTGGACTCAAAAATAATCTCGGAGCACTGATGACAAAATTTACGTGAGAAAATGAGAAATTTAGAGAAAATGATGAGAGTAGGGACGGAGCTACATTGCCTAGGCATGTGACCCCACTCAATTTAGATTTCTCTCTATACTGCAATGTGTTTCTAATGGAATATATACGCATAACAATACAGATCATAATATAAATTATATTATATATGCAATCACTAAAGTCATATATATTTCCAACCTCTTTCTATGTTTTTATTTATTAAATTTTTAGAAAAAGCATACCATTAATATCATATAGATTTTCTATTTTATTTTTATTTTTCTAGTTTATTTTTTTGAAATATTCATGTACAATTTTGTATATTTATTATTTTTAAATATAAAATATAATATTCTAATTAATAAATTATTTTAAACATTTATTTTATTTTTTTAATTTTAAAATTAAAAAATTAAAATTATTATATATTTATATGTAATATTGCCCCCAGTACTAAATTTTTTTAGCTTCGTCCCTATATGAGAGAGTAAAAAAAAGAGATCAAAGCTCGTTTTCTAGATGATATAAAACTAGTAAATATGCAACAGAGTAAAAGGATGGACACAAAATCAAAGGAAAGAAAATAAAGCAAAAAGATAAGGCAGAGAGAGAAAAACCAAAGATGATATTGAACTAACTCAGATTTTGCACATGCTTAACTTATGAACCAAGATGAGAATTTAAATGGTTAATTTATAACCAATATAACTTTTAATTGGGCTGAGCTCAATAACCGTTGTGGAGGTTTTGATGGAAGATATTCACAAACCAAAAGAGAGCTTTTCAATTTGGCGAAACTCATGAACCAAACGAAGACTTCCTAAGACAATCCCCCAAGATAAAACAAGAGCTTTTATTGGTTTAACTCGCAACCAGACAACTTCTTATAGAATAATATTACTCGAGAGATAATACTATCTTGGTAAATTACAATTAAATCCTCACATAGAACAATGATCATCACTTAGATTCAAGAATACTCTTGGCGCACTAATGGAAAAATATATGTGAGAAAATGAGAAATTTAGAGAAAATGACGAGAGAGTAAAAAAGTTAGATTAAAGCTCATTTTATGGATGATATAAAATGATATAAAATCTCTCTATATATATATATGTCAGGTTACGATTTAGATTTGGAAATAACTCATGGACAAAATAAATGTCATAATCGATTAGGCCAATCAATTATTGGCCATCAATAATCGATTGTTCAAGCCATATATAGAAGGTTTTGATATTTGGCCGTTATGAATAATTAAAAAACTGTCCTAATCGATTTTAGACTCAACTAAGTGAAAATAATTGATTAAATGATTAGATATAATCAATTATCCAATCGTAAAAAGTCATCTAATTGATAAGACAACCCCCTAATTAGTTAGCTAGGACCTAAAAAATTCAAGGGGTTTTCATAAAATATGATAGGCGTTTTTAGTGTGTGTGTGTGTGTGTTTGTGATTTTGCCGTAATATTTGAGAAACATCATTGTGCCTTTACAAGACATTGGCCACTCAGACGGACACGACCAAACGAGCTTTCACACTTTCACTCTTTCACAACTCTGAAGCTTCAAATCTTGACAACATTTTCTTTGAATTTAGCATCACCCGAGAACCTTAAATCTTCTTAATGATGCTTGAAATATCTTCACGTTGATTGCTATCATCTTTGAGTTTGGAGGTCAAGCCATTGACTAACCTTGAAACGTAAGTCTTCATTTGAATTTCGTATGATCATAGTGTTGACTTTAAAAATATCACTTGATCTTCAAGAGCATCTTCAACTTAATTTAAGAGGATATCTAGATAAAAGTATCTTGAGCATCTTTAACTGCTTGATTTAACTTTAATAGATAAGGACTTTACTGAATATCATTTAATATTGTTGAGAAAAAACAAATGTGAGTTAAGAAGTGTAGAGAAACAAAGTGCGGGGAAGTCTCACATTGATTAGAAAAGTGGAGACTTAAGCATTTATAAGTGAGAGAACCCACACATCTATCACGTTAAAGTTTTGGGTGAGTAAGTGGTGTGTCTCTCACAAAGGTGTATTATCATCATCAAAGTCAAACAACTAAAAAATTTATTGCAACTTTGTTATCAATAAATTCGACCACCTTAAACCACCTTAACAATCTTTACAAGCACATAAACCCACACCATTCAACATAAACCCACACCATTCAACATAAACCCACACCATTAAGTTGAGATCCAACTTTTCTATTTTTCTTTGGTGCAATGTTTTTTGTTTTGATTTTTTTTTCTTATTTATCTGGACAAATGTCTTGCATCTTTGCATGATTTGTGACATTTTTTTTCATTTGTCTTTCTCTTATTGACGGGGTAATCCCACCGTACGCCTGTTGAAGTGTTACTGCGCACTGCTTCAGATATAAAGCAGTAAACAGAGTTCCTGACCGGCGATTCAAATTACCTGCTTGACAAAGAGGTATGCTCCGATACAGAGCTCCTTGGTTAGGTTAGACCATCAGTGACTACTAAAATAAACTTATTACACATTTACTTTAGTAGCCTAAGATCTTCCACCATTGGATGAGTCTAACTATAGGAGGCTAACTTGGTACATCATTTATTTATTTTGGTTCACCTTTTGTATTTTGTGGGATTTTTAATCCCATCTTATCTTATGTATTATTCTCTCTTTATTTTTTATTAGTTTAAAAAAATAAGAAAACATATATATATTTGTTGTTAAAAAAAGTGACATCGAGATTTTTAATTTTGATTCGATTAAGAGGAAGAATTTTTCCAGAAGTGCATTTTTTATGTTTTGAAATAAATATGTTAAATAGCGGATTATTTAGCGGAAATTTTCAAAACTCTCATAAAATTCTTTAAGAATGGTCTTTCAGAAAGTTTGTTTTTCATACTATAAAAACAATTATTTAAAGAAATTTTTTCAAAACCTCCACCAAACTTTTGCGAAAAGTTTTAGAATATACTACCTCCGTTTTTTATTGTAAAACGACTTATAATAAAACACAATTTTTTCCTCCAAAACGACTTATAATAAAAAACGGAGGGAGTACAAGATAACCAATAGAAATTTAAGAGAATATGTAATTATTGAGATTGTGATTGAATTGCGAATTTCTAGTTTTCTGTATGGCCAAAGGGTCACAGGAGCAAGAAGATAGTAAATACATTTTCAATGTTAACTATAGTAGTACTCCCCAAGTTAATTCAATTTACCACCCGAATTGTCTCCACACTTATAGCGGTTCAATGCAAAAAATGTTGTTTCACATGAACTTGTTATTTTTCTTTTCTTGCATGCTATTAGGTGAGGAGTATAAAAAAGAAAACATGAAATTCTGGGAATATTACTGGCAGAATTAACGGTGGTGCTCTACAATCATTTATTAAGGGTCCTGTGTGGGGAGTGGAATGTGGCTTATCAACAATACTTTAATGCATAATTCACATCATTTTAGTTGGTAGATTTAGAGTTACTACTTTCGAGAAACTATACCATTATTATGAATAAATACACATTTTCATAAGCTTGTGTTTGTTAGACACGTGATTGAAGATGTTTCATAGATAGTCAATATTACTTGTTTCATTTTTAATTATTGTTAGAAAAATGGGTATAGAAAAAAATAAAAGACTAGTAATACAATCGTAATATAGAAAAATACTTACACAAACACAACCATAACACATGTACTTACACACAACCAATCATATTTTTTTATTAATTAAAAATTAAAAATAAAATTGTCTCTCTCCTCTTTTATCTCAACCACCCATGATGTCAATTAAAAACGAAATTAAAATTTAAATAAATTTATATTCTCTCTCTTTTCATTGGTTGTGCCTAAAAATATGAGTTTAGGTTCGTATCCATGCAGGTATTTCTCTGTAATATAAGGATATAATTAGGGTATTCGCATGCCGGTTTAATTTGGTTTTGAGAGAATTCGATGTTTAAACTGATAAAAAATATATAGATTTATTTGGATTGAATTTATACATTTTTTTTATAAAATCCAAATCGAAAAATAACAGATTGGTTTGGATTGAGTTGATCGGATACATTGAAAACAAATATAAAAAATAATTTAAAAATATTTAATTTACATCAATTAATTTTTTCTAACAATATAAAATTCTTAATTTTTTCATTTCTAGTGTCAAAAATGAGGTTTAATTTTTTTCTTTATGAAGTGGAATATGTTATACTATTTTTATTTTTTATGATAATGATGATATAAATCATATGAATTTCGGGTTGGTTCGAATTTGCCCGAACTATTGAACACCCTTAGAAATAACGTGAAAATTTTAAAATCAGAAAAAAAATCATGGTCTTTGTCAAATGGCGATCAGATAATAACTCTATGTGAAAATTATTTCAATGTTTAATATATCATCAATCTCCCTCATGCCCCAGTACATTCACACACTTCAAAGCAAATATTTAAGAGATTTTCTTTGCAGACCCCCCTATGGGGAGAACTTCCAGCGAAATCCCTAAAATACCCTTACTTCGGAAATACACTTTCGAAGTAGTTTTTTTTCCTGATTTTCCCAGAATTCGGAAATGCACTTCCGAAAACACCTTTTTTGTGTTGTTTTCGGAGATGCATCTCCGAAACCACTGAAAATTCAAAAAAAACGTTCCAGGTGCACATAAAAGAATAATTGCGAAAAATTGCATTTATGGAGACCACCGATTTGAAACCGCCATCTCAACCGGTTAAAACCAAAGGTGCGCCAAAAAAGCCGAAAACTACTCAAGAAGACACATAAACCAAACGATCTCCTTCCTACTTTGAACATGTTGATGCATTAGTCCCGGATTCACCAACACCAAAGTCCAAGTGTAGTGCTAACAAAGGAGCCCGTATTTCCAAGCCGCCGCGCACACCTTCGATAAAAAAATCTCCAATAATCTACATTGATGAGATGCCGCTTTTTATGTACAAATATATTGATAACATAGTTGATGCCGACGGCAATTGTGGATATCGGGCCGTTGTCGGTTTACTCGAAAAAGGAGAACAAAATCACACTCTTATTCGACGGGCACTTATTTTGGAGTTGACTTTACATAGGGACATCCACGGCCGACTCTATGAAAATCAAGAAAACTTTGATAAACTTCATGATTCACTTGTTCCATCACTAAGCGGTCACGCCCCGGTTTCAAAGTGGATGTCATTCCCCGATATGGGTCATCTCATAGCAAGTGCGTACGATCGGGTGTGTGTCGATTTGACGAGATTTGGATTATGTGAGACATTTTTCCACTTCATAGTCGACCGCCTTTGGACGCGTCGAGCCGCATCATATGTATCGGATATCTAAGATCGCGCCACTTTGTGCAAGTGTTTTTGAAACGGGGGTGTCCTATACCAGCTACTTCTTGTCAATAGACTGCACATCATACAAATGAGGCGGAGACTTGGCCGGATCCTTTCATTGAAAGAATGACGGAGTTTGAAGAAATGATGAAGCAAGAGCGTGACGAAAATAGACAGCGGTCGAAGAACATACCAGTTTTAGATTTAAGCGCCACCGATTGGTTCGACGAATTTTAGTTTTTACCGGACCGTTATTGTTTGTAGTGACCGGTGCGTGTCACTTTTTGTATGTATTGTCGTTTAGACTGTAAAATCAAACTGATTCAATACATATATAATATTCCTATATTTTATGTTGTCATTGTTTATGTTATGCTTATGCTTGGTTCAATTTGTAGTTAATTGTCAAAACACACTGCACAACACAAAACTTAAAATTCAGGTTTGTTTATGCTTAATTCGGAAGTGTATTTCCGAAATTTGATGAGATTTGGGAAGTTTTCGGAAGTACATTTCCGAAACATCCACTGAAAGCAAGATAATGTTTGTTGGGTCATTATTACTCCAATAAGTCTATAAATACTACTCCAATCCTTTTCATCAACATCAAGCCACAAAACAATAATGACACAAACCTACCCCCACCTTGCGTTTGTCTACTTCAGCACTGGCTACCCGATGCCGTTCCAATTTCTCTTCTCGCGCGACACGCCCTTCGCGGAATTGATAACGTCGCTCAACACTCTCTTGCAATATCCGGAAAATCAGAAGGTTGTCAAGATTGAGTACCACTCGCCTTCGCTTAACGACGATGGAGACGTTGTGTTCACCCCATTTGAAGTCAAGAACGACGAGGATTTAGCAGTTTTATGGACAACTTTCGACCGATTTTCTTCGAAGGGTCCGATCGAGTTGGATGCGAAACTTCAAAGATCGGGGGCTGACGTTATCAAAATGTTGACTCATCCTCACCTACCTGTGTTTAAAAATATGTAACTTTGATTTTATGTTATGTGATGTTTGTAATTTCTATGTTTTATAATAAATCGAAGTGTTCATGTTTGTTTCATTAGAACCAAACTATGTTCTAACATATCACACGTCATTAAAAATATTAGATGAATTCATTAAACAAAATATTTTCCAAAGTATTTCCTCACTCTGTTTTAATTCTTATTTATTCTCTATGTTTTCCATCTTCATAACTTCGTGACATACATTATATTTTGTTACCCTATCTCATGCTTATTTTACAAAGAATTCTTTATGAAGTGTATAATAATGTAATACTAGTACAATATATGTGGGACTAAGATTTTTTATATCAGTTGCTACTCGTTTGACTATGTATACTTGCACATACAAAAGTAACCATAAGAAATTATGGGCAAAAATAACCTAGATTGTTAATCTTGTGGACCCAATGAATTACCATTTTTTTTTGTCTATATTTTCTTTTAAGATTGTTTATCATTATCGTCATTTTACAATGACAACTAATGATAGTATGCTAATAATATTGTCTATCATGTCTCATTAGAAAGTGTGATTATACTTTATAATTTGATTAATAACAAGGCAATATTATGTTATTGGACAATGATATCAATACTGATTTCTAGTGTATGTAATTTTCAAAAAGTTAAACCAAAATTAATTAAGTATTCCTTTAAAATTTTATAATGTTGTTGTTTTTAGCATGAGAAGTTCATGACAAAAAGGTATTATTTTTTCGCTGTCCTATTATAATTACTTTCATTCTTTCTTTTTTATAGTTTATAAAATCTTGATGTGAATATTTTAATTTGATGTTCCCACTGTTCCATTATAATTTTTATTCTTTTTTATAGTTTTTAAAATCTTAATGTGAATAGTGTATTTTGATGTTACTACTATCCCATTAAAACATTTCAGACTATAAAATATTTCTTTATTTTTTGCCGCTTTCCTATTAGAATTCAATTTGAGCGTAAAGATTCATCTAAAAATAATTAAATATCGATTTCTTGGAGCTTAAAGATGAAGCTTATGTTTTTTAATTGTTTGAGAATACACTATTTTGTATTGAGTGTTGAAAGCAATATTTACTTGTGATTTATATTGAGGGATTATTACAATAATTGAGCACGAATAAGGTTTTTAATTTGTTAGGATAGTTTTCTCTAGTAGCAAAATAACCATCATCAATAAAGAATTTGTTACATTGTATGAAAGCCATATCGCCAACCTCAATGATCACATTTGGGGCATCGAGTAAAATATGTCATTTCATTACGATGTTAGTTCATATATGTGAGTGAAAGCTACATATTCAATTTCTTTTTTCTTGCAGTGTTATAGAAATTGCTCACATGACTTGATTAACTTAATTTAATCTCGTCCTTCTATATATGTTTGTTAAAAAAACTGTGAACCAATTACATAATTGCCGAACCGAACTTAAGTTAAAATAACTAAACTATTATGTTTGGTTTGGTTTCGTTTGAATGACTATTTTGTTTGAATAGCTAAAGTATCCTTACTTGTTGCCTTAAATGACTATTCTGATCAATTCCTAAGACTTCTTACCCTTCTTATGGTATGGATAGCCTTATGGTAAACGATGACCCTCGATGACCCGATCACATCAAATGACGGGACTACCAGCCTAACAATTGGTATGGATAGCCCCTTCAAACGGAAGACTTAAAGAACAAGAAAGACGAACTTAGGGTAGATAATTCTTAATTGCTTGCTCAAATCAAACATTCAAAATGCTTTTTACACCTCCTTTTCAAAATGATTTCAAAGGCTACACTTATTTACAAGTTAAAGTCCTTTTTCAAAAATCTTTACTAAACACATACTGCACTCTTTTCAAACATTTCAAACAAACAAAAGTGAGCTAAGAAATTAAGAGCCCATGGATAACCATGGATACAAAGGATGCTAATACCTTCCCTTTGTATAACCTACCCCCGGAACTCAATCTCTTTCAAAGGTTTTTCCTGCTCTTTTTGCCTTTCCAATTGGATAAAATAAAAGTCCGAGGTGGCAGAAATAGATCTTTGAAGGTTGATTGTGTCAGCACCGTCCGAGGTGGCAGAATTAGATCTTTGAAGGTTGATGGACAAATTTTGGGGTATGACAGATCACCACATTCATGAAACCAAGCTCACTAGCCAGCTTCAGCCCTTCAAACACTCCCCACAATTCCGCCACAATCACACTGCAACACCCCAACAACTTCAAAAATCCGCGAATCCAATCACCACTTGAATCCCGAATGACACCCCCACAGCCAATAGCTTTAATATTGCAAAAACCATCAATATTCAATTTGACCGCGTGACCAATTGGAGGAATCCATCTAATCAACTTTTCCAATGAGTCCATACCTTTAGTATCTTGATAATCTTTGGCCTTATGCATAATCCACAAGCTTGTATTAAAAGGCCTCACGAAATCCTTATCGTGTTCTTCCATGTTTCTCCAAGTCCAAAGAGCATGACACCCTATTACCCAAATGCTACTCCAAGAACGGTTTCTAATATTGCTCTTAAACCAATTTTGAAGATTATTGCTAAAGAACAAACCACATTGACCATGGGGGATAAGAGAATTCCACATTTGTCTAGCACTATCACAATCACGCATAGCATGAATTGTTGTTTCCGTTATTTTCTCGCAGAGATTGCACATAGCCGAGCCCAATCCCTTCCTACTTTTACTAGCATTAGTTAAGATTCTATCATGTTTAAGCAACCACATGAAACTCTTAACTCTTTCTAGGGCATTCAGATTCCACACTCTTATCCAATCCTCATCTTCTGACCCTACATTCTCTGAACACATATGCATATAAATATGCTTTACAGCCAAGGAACCATCTATCTTGGTTTCAATTGCAAATTCATCTCCAACTTCCCCGTCATTAGGCGGCAAAATAGCCATAATCTTTTGCAAGATATCTTTAGGCATCCATGGCTTCAGAAAATTCCAGTTCCAACTTCCATTAGTATCCATCAAGTCACATACCCTTGCATTTTCTAACGCAGCAGGAACACCGACCTGATAGTCCAGCAAGTTTCGACCAATTTCGAGCCAATTGTCCTCTCAAGCATGAATATTTCTCCCATCCCCGATGTTCCAAACACATGCACTCATCAAAATCGGGACATTTTTGATAATCTCCTTCTAAAGGCTTGAGTCAGACACTTTATACCCGAGATTTGCAAAGAATGTAAAATCTTATTGAGTTTAAATTAATGCAAGAAAAATGCAAAAATTAAAAGATGTAAAATTGTGAAAAGTATAAATTAAGTATTAAATGTCATAACATACTTAAGATTAACAAAAAAACAACTATACTTTTTTGGTAGATGTGATTTAGGAAAATATAAAACACTATTGACTTCAGAATCATCGACGATTATTTATAGTAAAGTAAATTAACAGCTGGTGATTTGCATGTTTGCCACGTAGCACAAACCTAAAAACTACTTTTCTTCGACACTTAATTTTTTACAACGAATATTGCTCTACTTCAACGCATGCTTTTTGGTATGTTAAACCTTTGAGCTATGTCAAGATCTTGGAGAAAACTCTTTTTTTCTTTGTCTGCAATTTCACTATGCGATACATAGTTATTGACCTCTTTGCATTTTCTTTATTTTAGCATTTGTTGATTTGGTGTTGAAAGCGCATTATGCGCGTCTTAATAGATGCTTGATGTAATAATATTGAAGCTTGAAATCCAATCTTGCACATCAACATGATTCTTGCATAGTTTTCAATGATTCATGCTATGATTGATCACACTTCAGCATCCAAATATCAACATTATGGATGGACAAATGGTTAACTTCAGCCGATGACATGCCAAAAACACCAATATAGTCAAAACAACCATTTATATAACTTAGTTTGTTTTTAATAGTTTAGAGCTTCGTTTCAGTCGAATAACTATTTGAGTCGACATATGTTTTATATCAAGTAGATTTTACGGAGTATAAGTTTAAAACTTATATATTATTGATAAATGAGAATCTACCTAGACAATACCACTCAAATCAAATCTCTCTATCCAGTTTGAAGTTGAGATTTACATATGACTCAAATGATAAATTTATCAATGATATTTTATCTTCTGTTGTTAATACATATGTATTAAGACACATACGCAAACATAACATTTTTATTTTGTATTAATAATATAAAATTTGCAGTACTTCATTATTTGCGATAACATTTATATCAAATGATCTAAGATATGAACGATTTTTTGTGTCCCGATGCACGAATTTATATCGACTTTTTATTTATTTATTTGGTCTAGAAAAAATATACTTTTTGACCACAAAAACAAAAAAAGTAGAGGTACTTTACTTATGCAGAGCAGTTAACCGATTGGTCCATCCAATTCAAAGTCTTCAGTTTCTTATTCGTGGCTGCGTCGAGCTCGTGATCGAAACAAACCGAAGGAGGAGCAACCATGGGCGACGGCAACCGCTCCAGCAGCAACAAACCAGAGTGGCTTCAGCAGTACGATCTGATCGGGAAGATCGGAGAAGGAACCTACGGTCTCGTCTTCCTCGCTCGGATCAAGTCCGCCACCAACCGCGGAAAATCCATCGCCATCAAGAAATTCAAACAATCTAAAGACGGCGACGGTGTCTCTCCCACCGCCATTCGTGAAATCATGGTATAATATTTTTTCCTTTTTTTTATAAATTTTTTCTCCGAATTTTATGTTGCAGCTGATGAAGAGCTTTGAACCAAACTCGCTGAAATGACTGGATTGTTAGTACTAATGCAATTGTTCTGTGTAGCGGATGTTTTTGGTTATTTCAAATTTTTGAAGTTTTGATGTTTGGATTGGTTTTGAGTAATTTTTAATTTGATTTTGCAGTTGCTGAGGGAGATCACTCATGAAAATGTTGTGAAGCTTGTGAATGTTCACATCAATCATACAGACATGTCTCTGTATCTAGCCTTTGATTATGCCGAGCATGACCTTTATGTGAGTCGACGACGCATTTAACTTGAAATTGTCATTTTGTTTTGCAGTTTATCAGTGTTTCCTGCTGAAAGTTTATAGTTTCTGAATGTCTTATTTTTTTAGGTTATTTTCATTTAAATATTTCACTTTTTCATTTAAATACGAGTTTTAGATCGGATTTTGTGCTATTGTTACGTCAGTGTCTTAAAAAATGGTGTGAATTTCTATGGGAAGAAACATATGTAGGAAGCAAGGAATTGTTTCTTGTAGTTAGTTGTGTAAAGATTGCAATCTTGAATGGCAGGAAATAATAAGACATCATAGAGATAAGGTCAACCAAGCGATTAACCAGTACACTGTTAAATCGATACTATGGCAGTTGCTCAATGGACTGAACTATCTGCACAGGTTAGTCTATCCTTTGTGAAGTTGAAGAATGTTCCGTTTTATTTTTTTTCCTGTGTTGATTTATTGTATTATTATACTTTCCCTCCAGTAATTGGATAATACATCGAGATTTGAAGCCATCGAATATATTGGTACGAGTTTTGCCACCTTATTATGATATGATTAATAATTTTATCCCCAGAAGTAGACATTTGAGTTTAAATTTATTTGTCCATCTTTTATCTGTGGACTCATTTTTCTAACGAGCTTTCTTCAAAAAGGTTATGGGTGATGGGGAGGAACATGGAGTTGTTAAAGTTGCTGATTTTGGGCTTGCAAGGATATATCAAGCCCCTCTGAAGCCATTATCTGAAAATGGGGTATGGGTACATTTTTCATCTGTGTATTTGAGAAATCTTAATGTATATTCTCTGCATGATTCTTCTATTTTTTATATTTGACTTGAAATCTGGCTATCCATATAATACCTGCAGTAAGACTACATTAAATATTTATGCACTATCCCAGCTTTCTGCTGTTGTAAGCTTACTGAGTGATGGATATTGTATTTTGTTTCAAGTTTAACTTGTTGAACTGTTGAGCCTTCCGTCAAAACTTATGTGTTTTGATTCTCTATGTGTTTGCCGTTGGGTCTATTGTCATCTTTAACTTCAATTAGCTGTGCACTTGTACTTCATTTTACCTTTTGATATTTTTGATCGTTTAGATTCCTGATTTATAAAATACTGACATGCAGGTTGTTGTAACCATTTGGTATCGTGCTCCCGAGTTGCTTCTTGGAGCAAAACATTATACCAGTGCTGTTGGTATCCTTTAATTTTAGGGGTGTCTATCTATCCCCCTCCATCTCTGTGTGTGCTGTGTGTCAAGATTTACTGTGTAAAAGATTATGTTAACTTTGGAGTTACACTTGTGTGATGTTATGATTGTTATCAATCCATCAAGGGTATTTCTTCAGTCTTTTAACCCGTGTTGTACTTTTTTTTTATTACATTGGTGTTTTTGCTATTCTTAGTTTGACTTGAGGTTGATGCCTGAATAAGTTACGGCTCTGATGAATCTGACACATCAATATTTAGAACAGAGCATACACAAAAGGTTGACATGGTATGACTAACTTTTGATGAATGTAATTTTTTTAGTGGATGTAGTTAATGTTGGGGACTTTGGTACACATAATTGAAAGATAGACTTATCAATTGTGTGTGATAAATAAATGTGTCCGATTTCCCTTTGATCTCATTCTAATAGCGGTCCAGTTACTTTTCCTTAAAGAGACATTTAGATATGTGGGCCGTGGGATGCATTTTTGCTGAGTTGTTGACCTTGAAGCCACTGTTTCAAGGTGCAGAAGTCAAAGCTACACCAAATCCTTTTCAGGTACTTGATGCTAAAACTTGTGTTCTTTTTATTCTACAGTTGAGTATTATTATTGGATGTAGTATCATTGTTGGATTCTAAATAATCATTGTTCCACTTGTGCAGCTTGATCAACTTGACAAGATATTCAAGGTTTTAGGTAATTTATTTGCTTACTGTTTTCCTTTCTCCCTGTTGGGGGATGTTTATTCTCTTGATGATATCCCAAACCCACATCCTGGTCATTGTTACTGTGTCAGGCCATCCCACATCAGAAAAATGGCCTTCCTTACAACATCATCCCCATTGGCAACAGGATACACAACATATACAAGGACACAAATAGTAAGATATTAATTGCTGTGTAATTCAAATAAATGCAGGATAGACCTATTTTCATAGTGTTGAGTCCTTTGTTTTCTCTTTAACGTGCTTGTTTTTTGTAACTGATATACATATATTTTTTTCTTCATGAAACTAATGGACCTGTTCTGCTTCTTGCAAACAGTGACAATGCTAATCTCTATAGTGTTGTGCACCTATCTCCAAAAAGTCCTGCATATGACCTTTTGTCAAAGATGCTTGAGTAAGTATTTCCTTTTTCATTTAAATTCTAAATGATGCTAAGTTGAACATGATGAAAAGTTACCCTCTTATGTGCTAATGATTTAGTGATATCCCCCACAATACTGTGATAGGGTGGTCAAATAAGCCTCAATATTTTGTTGCCTTATCCAGGTGGTAATGGGTTTGTGTTTTTTTGTTACTTATGTTTTCTAACTTTATCATCATCTTCTTCATCATAATCATTGTCATCATCACTTATTGTTGTAATTGTTCCCGTTGTTAATTTTATAGTTTCGGTTCACATGTTAATCTGTTTCAAACATTCCCTGCCTCTTTCTATGCTGTGAATAGCGCCGCTTTTGCGGCTAATCGTGGTGCAGTTATGGTGCCCACTTTAAAACGTTTTGCAGGTGCGGCTACTGCAACCCCAAATTGCGCCGAATTTGTCATGTCGCAGCCGCTACAGGGACTTTTGTTTCTTATGGCCAGAAAAAAATTGATGTAGATGAGAAAAAAAAAATAAAAACAATGAAGAGGAAGGGCATCTAGTCAAAGAAGAAGAAAGGACGAAAGAAGGATGCAAAGATGAGGGATCTAAGAAACAAATGAAGAAAGCAGAAGAAATGCGGTGCCTTGGTAGTCTGTTTGCAGGGATACAAAATCCTTGAGATCTAGAGTTAGATTAGAATGGGCTTGGTCCCGTACCACTTAAAAGTATTAAAAAAATGTGAAAAGTAAACAAGATAGAATTCATACCCTGGGCAAAGCAGCTCTATAACTCTGCAAACCTAGTGAGCCACTACCATGCTGTAGAACTTTGGTATATATAGTATTAATTAATTAATAAATAGTATTAATTATGATTCATAGCTATATATACTTAGTCCCTCCTGTCTTGATTATAAGTACAAAAATACTCATGTTTTGTGGTTAAAAATTAAAACAAATCTAGTATGATTTAACTGGTAGGAACTAAAGGGTTAATTGAGTTGAAGTAGCAAAAGGACCAGAGTTCAAACCCTGGTAAAGGGGAAAAAATATACTAACATACTAACAGTTGCCTATTAAAGAAAACTAATTTAACCTAATTTAATGATATCATTCTTGAAATGCCCTTCAAGTAGTATTGATTTTATTTTCTACTAACCTTTTTATTCTTAGGGAACACTAAATAGATAGAAGGAAATCAATCAATACATGATAAATTCTTATTCTCCCCGAGTACGGATTATCATTATTCTTCAAACTAGGGATATTAGGGGAAATTTCTTTCCGCTTGTATAATTCTATGAAATTATGAGTTACTTAAAACCAGTGTTGCCCATGGTAGATGGCGCTCCATGTCGGAGAGCCGAAATTCCACCATACCGGACGCTTTGTGGTGCTGTTATAGCGAATTATGGCGGAAAAACCCGCAATACCGGCCGATATTTACCATAGCGACTAGCTCAAAAACCGCCATGTATATCTACCATAACACCGCAATTGCGGATATTTGGTAACGCTGCCTAAAACAATCTATCAACCAACTTTATTGCGAGCAATCTAAGAGTTTGAATAGCCAAAATGACTTATATTTGGCAGTTACTATGGAAAGAGATTGGGAATAAGTTGAATGGCTATTCAATCAAATAAGTGAACGATCATTCCTTCCATTAATAGCTAATTAAGTTAACTCTATCTAGCAGCATTATACCTTTTTCTTTTAGAAATGTGGAAATCCTCACCCGGCCCACAGTGACCACCATGACGAATGTCACCTGCCAACTGCTCCTATCATCACCCATCCTTACTGCCACTACCCTTATTGCGACAACTAATACTGTTGCCCACACGTGCAACCACCAAACCAGAATCCAAAGCAGGGCCCCAAAAAACAGAGTATCATGGTACTCTTAGTTCAAAAAGCCTTCCCTGAAATGGAGCTGTCATGCTAGAGCAAGAACCTGCACGAACCAGGGCCCCAAAAAACAGAGTATCATGGTACCCATAGTTCGAAAAGCCTTCCCTGAAATGGAGCTGTCATGCTAGTGCAAGAACTAGCACGAACATCTATCGATTATGACCAGTGTCGTTATTTCATTTTCTTCTTTCAAGCCTTCCATGTAATAAGTTGCTTATATCCACTAACATTTAGGGCTATTCCTTGAATGTTGTTCATAATTTCTACTATAATAGTCCTTGGGATCTAGAAAGTTATAATGAAAATGGCTAACCCAATAGCCGGTTCTACAAGGGCCACCGTTGAAACTAAAGAAACAAATGATTGACCCATCATATTTCTTAAAATTTTGGTGTGTCCAAACTCAACCTTACAAAACTGACTCTTAAGGTGAGAGATGCCTCCCACTTATAAACATATTTTTAGACCATATCTAAACTAATATGAGTCTCTCATCACCCCCTCTCCCTCATGCTCAAGACCAGACAACTGGAGTGTGACTCAAGTGGCCCGGTAGCGGGTGTCCCAACATATCTTAGATAAACTCTAGTAACCTTAATCTTAATACATCTCACAACTTTCATAAGAGATTTACATGTATATATAGAAGAAACAAATCAAACACAAACCCATAATACAGGGATCAAATCAAATCAATCCTTGAGTATTGAAGGAAACTCAGATTCTATAAAATAAGAAGATAATCAAATAACAAACACAAAATATATTTACAATCAACAATATCATTTGAAGAAACGAAAAAATGCCAAAATGTTCAAATTCACAATGAATAACATTGATTCTATTGGCATTTACATAATGGGAATATTTCGTCTATTGAGAAGGATTTCCCGAATACCTAAAATAGAGATGGTGAATCTCAGCAGGCCATAGTAGACCATGAGTTGGGAGTTGACCTTGGATTTTCTCAATCACTTCTACTCCTCGATGAGTTTGTTCAAAATGGAACAGCAAGCCATGTCAAAGACATGCCTGTGATGGAAATACGATAGTCACCAATCGAAGTCGTGCTGCCAGCTGTCATGTCTCATGTGTAGTCTTCACATCTTTCAGAACCTCGAGAGTGACCCCCTTATTCTGTAACTAAGTGCGGATCTCTCTATCATGTTTGCTTCTTCTCTTTTCCCATCTAGAGGAATATTGCCACCGAGCATTTTTCTGATTCCTATCTGATTTGGCATACCATGCCGTGATAGAATGACATTCATTTAATTTTTAATGCTAAAGATTGCTAGTGGGAGTTATGATTCTATGTCATTCCCGTTATAGTCATTTTAGTTAACCAAATGCAACCCTATTACAGTTTTGTTATATGTGGCATTCAACCTGTAAGAATTTCATCTAATATTTGTTGATATGTGAATTTGATGTATGACTTTCTTTTTTAATGGAAGTTTTCTGTACTTTTTGCCCTCTAATATTGGCTTGTGTACTTATGTGCAGATACGATCCTAAAAGGCGTATAACGGCAGCACAAGCTTTGGAGCATGAGTAAGACTTCTTTTATTTTCTTGTATTCTTGCATGAAATTTACATATCTAGTGATTAAAAGATGATTTAACTAGAGATGGAACTAGGGAAGGGCAAGCATGGGCATAACCACCGCTGATTGGAACACAATTATATTTTGTGCTTAATCTGTTTATTGTTTAATCAATTTTATTTTATATTAATAGTGTTTTTGTCGGCCAATCATAAAACTAATATTATGTGACATTCGAGTGCAGTAAAATTTAGTTAAGAATGTATTGAGAAAAGTATTCGTATACCTTCTAATGTTATATTAACTGTGTATTGAGAAAAAATATTCTCATACCTTATAATGTTATATTATAAATAAATATTATTTATATGCTCATATTGATAACTACACAATTTAAAAAGTTACTAAAATTATTCAAACCACATTCAATGTGTTAAAATATTTACTTTTCATGTGTATTTATTTAAGGGATTTGCTAACGTAGACCCACTTGATTTTATGAATGTCTATTTTAGCGACATGCACCTTAGGGTGCATTTAACCGTTTTTTAGTTAAAACTTGCTAAAACACACCTTCATAAAAATAAGTGGGTGTATTTTAGCAAATCCCTGTGGGGTTTGCTAAAATACACCCACTTATTTTTATGAAGGTGTTTTTTAGCAACATGCACCGTAAAGTGCATTCAACCATTTTTTAGTTAATGTTTGCTAAAATAGACCTTCATAAAAATAAGCGGGTCTACGGTAACAATCCCCTTTATTTAATACTTAAATATCTTGTGGCCACTGCTTTGGTTAAATTTTGAATCCGTTCTCTGGATTTAACTTATGTTTGTTTATGGTTTTTCTGTCTACAGAAATATGACTAGATACAACATATTCTCCTTCCATTTTTTATATTCTTGATATGGCATACTATCAAAGATTTTCTGGAACTGATGTAGTTGCCTTCTTAATGTTGTACTTAACATAATCCTGATTGAAAATTTCAAAAGTTACTGAGGATGAGCAACTATATCGTTGTAGTCATCATTAAAAAAACTCCAGAAGCTTTCCCTAAACTATTTTATTTATACAAAAAGCAGTTATGTAGCCCTACTGCTGCTGGATTAAAGTTTTTGTGTGAATTTATAATATGTTTCACTTATATGTTTTTTGCTTAACAGTTTAAGCTTTTGGGGTAGTTGGTTCATGGAGTGTCATCAGACCCTTGATGGCCAAGGGTCTAGAGTGTTATGGTTCAATTTTTTTAGAGTGTTATCAAATATTTCATGTTATGTTTTCATATAAGTGGTTTACTGACTGTTTCATAATTGCTTGTGATTTGTCTTTTTCATTTTGAGTGTTAAAAAATGATTTATTCTGTTGAGATTTTATGTAAATCAGAAATTTTTAATTAGAGTAAAATTATTAAAAAAATACATTTTATTTGAATTTGAATAGGTAGTTATAATTTCGGTTTGTTTAGAAGCTACTAAAAAAATAATCAAAACTAAGATTTTTAGATTGTGATATTTTTCAAAAGCTGAAAGCAAATTCACTAAAAATTTTAGAAGCATTTTTTATCCAATATAAAAGTTATTTTTTACCAAAAAACTCCGGAACAAACAGCCTTTTTAACGTATATATCCTTGGAGAGCTTCCATATATTGCTGGATCACTGGTTTTAGTGGTAATTGAGATTTGATGTCCTCATGCCGATTTAGTTTTATGCTTTCGACGAGTTTAAAAATTGGTTGTTGCATTTGTAATTCTTTTTTACATTAAAGACCATGTACTATGAGTTTTGATGGAAATACACCTTGTTAGATATGTAATATCTTTGTTGGGTATGCAACTAGTTCCCTTTTATCTTTGAGCTATTATATTTTCAACATTTTCAACATGTTGTACTTTGTTTTCCAGGTATTTCAAAATGGAACCACAGCCTGGGCGGAAGTAAGGCCTTTTCTTCCTTCCTCCTTTGCTATTTTGCTTTGGTCTTTTCGCCTTTTCCCCATTTTTATTGCATAAAGCCTTTTCCCAGAATTATTGGTTACTTTTCATTGCTTTGAAAATTTCTTTGCAAGATTTATAAATAAATGTTCATTATTTCTCCTCTTCCTGCTCTATGTATATACTGTATAGTAAAGCAGCTGTCTTAATTAAGCATGTATTCCAAAATCATTTATTGTCTTTGATTAAACATATTTGTCAAATCAATGCCCAGTGCACTTGTACCATGCCAACCTGGAGAGCCATTTGTAAATTATCCCACACGTCCAGTGGATACAACAACAGATTTTGAAGGGACAACCAACATGCAGCAATCACAGCCGGTAAAGTCCTATAGAAATATATCATTATAAACTGAAATTGTGCAGGCTTGAGTTATCATGTACCCATTTTGATAAGTGCTGTAGATTTAAAATTTTCATTGAGTAGGGTATATCAGAACTAGTGGACATGATTCAGCTTTGTCCCTGAATTGTTTTTTAGTGGAAAATAGTCATATATTGTAAAAGAGTAATACTCTCAGAAGTTTAGCTACTGACCGGATTTAGTTAGTATTTATTTTATTAATCTGGCAGTGCAGTACTATATGAATCTTTACTTTTTGCGAAATAGTATTATAGTTTGAAATTAGAAAGAGCAATAAGCGACTATTAGACAAGTGAAGGACAACGTTAGTTCTGTTGTCAGTTCCAGATAGTGGAGCAGAGAGGAACGGCCAACCCTAAAAATGGAGCCGAGCGGGTGCTATTTCATATATTTAGGAATTATTATACAATTAATACTAATAAAAACATAGTGGCTGAAAAATGAAATAAATTACTTAAAATTCATGCAGTATTCATAGTTGGAAGGAAAAGCCTCAATTTAAAGCAAAACATACTTGTCAATAAAACCAACAAAATTCAAGAGAACAAACAAGTTAAGCATTATGAAAATCTCAAAACTATTTTCCTTCAAAACAAGTTAAGCATGATCAAAACTCAAATAAAAGTTTAAGTATTATGAAAATCTAATTCTTCATCATCATTTCCTTCGCTATTAGATATGTAGTCTTCTTCGTCTTCCCCAATATATTATGGATCAAGATTTTCATCATCTTTTGGTACTAAACAAGTTGATAGTGATATGGCTAAGAAATCTAAGGTAACCAACAATATTTAGTGGAAAAAACCTCCAAATGGATGGTTTTGTTTGAGTATGGATGGAGCATCCAAAGGAAGTAGTGGCTAAACAAGTTGATAGTGATATGGCTAAGAGACCTAAGGTAACCAACAATAGTGAGTGGAAAAACCCTCCAAATGGATGGTTTTGTTTGAGTACAGATGGAGCATCCAAAGGAAGTTGTGGGCTTGCAGGTTGTGGAGGGTTGATAAGGTATTAGAATGATGTTTGGGTGTGTGGTTTTGCAAAAACTAAGGAGAAAACTACTGCTTATATGGCGGAGATGTGGGGAGTGTATGAAGGTTTGAGCTTGACTAGGAGGAAAGGTATTTCGAAGTTGATAGCAGGGAGTGTGTGAAGGGCTGAGCTTGGCTAGGAGAAAAGGTATTTTGAAGTTGATAGTGCAAGTGGATTTGGAGGTCATTGTCCATAGTATCGATGGTGTGGGCGTGTGGCAATACCGGGAGTTCTATGGGATGGACTATCGAGCGTAAGATTAGACATTTGCTTTCCCTTGATTGGAATGTTCGTTTCATGCATATTTATAAGGAAGAAAATAGATGTGTTGATGTGTTGTCCAACATGAAATGTGTTAGAGAAGTGGATTTTTTAGATTTCCAATTGCCTCCTCTTCAGGTGTCTCAGATGTTAGCTTCATGATTTTTGGGGTGTTTCGTTACCTCAGCTTGTAGCGTTGTAGTTTTCTTTTCCTTTTTGGACTTTGGCTCCATTGTGTCCCAAAAAATAAATAAATTCACAACTTAAATTTATATAATTTTTTTATAAAATACTTAGTATCCTAAATTTATTCTTTCTAAATTTGAATGTTAATATTAATAACTTATTATTGTTTAAATAAGTGAAGACTTATTAGTTGATATAATATATATCATTTTTGTGTTTACAATTTGGATTCTATAATAGTACAAGTTACGCGTCAATAACTAAAAATAATGAGTTATTACCTAATATTTGGATTCTTTCGCGTTTAAAGATGAATTATTACCTTATTCCCAAAAAAGAAATGAATGATTAGTACAAGTTATATGGAAAATATTAATTGCAATACGATTTTCTTAAATCAAATACGTGTATTGCATATATGAGTTAAAAGCAACATTAGAGTAATCGACGAACAGATGGCGCAGTGGCAGAAGTTGCATTGTTGAAGATTATTAATGCGAGTTCGATCCTTGATCAAACTACTTACATCTAATATGACCTTATACCCAAAAAAGAGATGAATGATTACCTAAATATTACACATATATAGTACAAGATATGTGGCAAGTATTAATTGCAATGTGATTTTCTTAAATCAAATACCTATATAGGATATATGAATTAAAAGCAACATTAGAGTAAACGACGAACAGATGGCGCAGTGGCAGAAGTTGCATTTGTTGAAGATTAGTAATGTGGTTCGATCCTTGATCAGACTTGCATCTAATTATTTCGTAATTAAAAAGCTAGCTTATTTTCACTAAACTGGACTGCATCGGTTCCTGCTGGTTTACACGAGTTTGACCGGTTTAACCAAAACTCGACGGACAGATGGTGCAGTGGCAGAAGTTGCATTGTTGAAGATTAGTAATGTGGGTTCTATAAGGTTTGTCAAAATCGGGATCTTGCATAAGATCGAGAGGGGATGGTAAGATCTTACAATATAAGATCGCAACTAAGACCGGAAGATCCTACTCAATTATTTTGTAAGATCGAGAGGGGGTAGCAAGATTGCAAAACATAAGATCGTAACAAAAATCATAAGATACTACTTAAACAGAAAATAATAAGTATTTCAACATTATATTTTCGTAGGCAAGTGTATTTGTGGGAAAATGGACGCCGCCGAACCAAAATTATTGCGCCTTTGTATCGTCATCCTTTTCGGCTTGTAATGGTGGGGGCAGAAAAATGGCCGATTGTGGTCGGAATTGGCCAATCACACATAATAATTGGTTTTTACCATTTTTTCACAATTTGACTACAACACACGATTCTACTTAAGATTTAGATCATTGGGGACGAGTGAGATCCTAAAATCATAAGATTTTAAGATTTAGATCGTGATTTTGATAACCATCACTTCGAACCTTGATCAGACCACTCGCATCATATCATTTTGTAATTAAAAAGCTAACTTATTTTTGCTAAACTGGACTGCATCGGTTCCTGCTGGTTTACACGAGTTGAACCGGTTTAACCAAAGTTTGACCGGTTCAAATACATGTGCGTCTGAATCTAATATAGTAATCTGATAGGCCATAGGTCCGTTTCGGTTAGATCTGTCCAATCGACCGGTGTGTTCCGATTTTAAAATACTGGGATGAATTACCTAGGCTGCCCCAAGTTTAACTGCTCTTTCCTTAGAGGTTATGAATATTTTCAATGGTTTTGTTATACTTACTATGACTTGATAACATAACGGAGTAGCTTCTATTAATAAAAAGTTTTGATTCCTATTGAAGTTTAAGCCATTTTAAATTGCTTGCTCATGATTCTTGTAAGTAAAGGTTTATATTGGCATACTTGGACTCGAGCAAGCATATGCATGCCTAAACATTTCCACCTAATGCTTTTTAATGTATATAACTTTTCAGGTTTCGTCTGGAGCTGCTATTGCTGGAAACATGCCTGGTGGTCATGTATCAAATAGACCTGTCCCTCGACCAATGAATGTTGGCATGCAAAGAATGCATCAGCTGCAAGCTTATAACCTCCCATCCCAGCCAGGGATGGGTAGTGGAATTAATCCTGCTGGCATCCCAATGCAACGAGGTGTTCCGCAACAGGCCCATCAGCAGCAACAGGTTTATTGTTTATTGGGAAAAGGAGGAAATTATTACCCTGTTTTTCGTTTTTTGTGGTGGATGTAATATGTTACTAACTCTGTTTTATTTTGTTTTTTGACAGTTGAGGAGAAAAGACCAAATGGGAATGCCAGGATACCCTCCGCAGCAGAAACCAAGACGTATGTAAGGTAAATAACATTGTTCCACTGCATATTAGTGGCAACGGCGGTGGTGGTAGATGTACTCTGTCATAGAGAAACTTAGCATTTCATAAAACTGGAAGAATTTCTTTTATGTGGATTATTAGGAATGTCAATAATTTCTCATGTTTTGTCCAGTAGTTTTAATGGGCAATTAGGATTCATGAGTTTTATATGAAATTTTGAATTAAATTTATCAGAGATTCTTACAAAGTATTTGAGAAACTACATATTGCGCATAACCTGGTTCACCTCTTTAATAGTCACTTGTGATGTTTGGGTTGAGGAAAACATCATGCTGTGTATATCTTATTGAGAATTATTAAGGTAATCAAAATTTGAACCTGCTCGATAGACCAATCGAACCAAAATCGGATCTGCATATAGTCCAATTAGGACTGAAATCCGCCTAGTAAAAAAAATCTGATTTACAAATCGAGAACCAGTATAAAACTGTCAAAACCAGCTGTCAACTGGTTTGTTGCAGTTCATAAATGCAGTCTGAAAAATATATTACCTAAAAATGGCTCAATTTTGTATTTTATATTTGACTTGTATTATGTTGCTTCCTTAATTCCTCAATGTGTGACTTATGCGGTTTAATGTTGTTAAATAGCCGCTATACCGCTATAGTATCCCCGAATTTGAACAAACCGCTATTGTTCCACGATACGCCATTAGGGCAAAATATTGTCAAATAGCTGATACAGTGGTGCTATAAAATCAGTATATAGCAGAATTTTAACAATTCGCCATTTTTTACTATCTGCAATTTACAACATTAATGCCGTTTTCTGTAAATTTTGCAACTCAATTTGACCACAGGCATACAAGAAGCCTGTTTTAGGTGTCATTACTGTTTCTTTTTTCAACACTAGCTTTTTACCTTTCATTTTCAATATAAACTGTTTATGAATTAGATTAGTAGGATCTCTCATGTTAATTTCACATGAAGAAATAATGTGGAGAAGTAATAGAGGGGTTTAAGAATTTGAAAAAAAAAGGGAAAGAATATGGTTAAAGGTGGAGATTTAAAACACGGAGAAAGACAAAATGGTGGGTCAGGGGTGGGTTATGTTTTGTCTCCCCAACCCTCGGCAGAGATCAGTTTCGTCCACCATGCACTCGTTCCGATTGAAATTGGTTCCCCCGCCTTGGCCATTTATATTTATAGTATTTAACTACATATTACATAAAATGCATGTATAAGAGTTATCAATCCCGGCTGATAGCGGCGCTATCCCAGGAGAGGGACCGGCCGCCATAAAATCGCACGTCGCGGAGCAGTTTTCAATCGCGGCCACTTTTGGAACAATCGCAGGTCGCGAAGTGGAGTGGTTTCCCGAACCAACCTTCTTTCTGTGTTTTTGTTGCGAAATCCCAAAATACCCTTAATTTTTTCGTCATTTGCCCTAAATTCCATTTCCTCTCCCTCTATCGCGTTGAACTCTACTTCTACTCGTCTCTCGCGTTTGCCCGTGTAGTTCTTCTCCTCTCTCGCGTTTGATTCCATTCGAAGGGCAAGCCATTGCCGCTGTCTTTGCACCTTTCTTCTTTTTCCTCTATTCTTCTTTTTCCTGTATAAATGATCTAAATCTTTGATCTAAATCAATATATTCCTTTATTTATTGTTAGTATCAATTTCTTTAAATTAATACAAGGTTGCTTTGTTTGAAGAAGAATAGTTTGTATGTTAATTCTTGATATAATAGTAGTCTAAGTTTGAATTTCGAGATGTGATGTTTTGATTAAATTTAAGAGTTGTTGATGTTGAATTGATTAAGAGTTTTCGATTAATCTTTGTGTTTTGATAGTTTGATTTATGAATCTTGTATGGGTTTTGTTGTATTATTGATTTATTTGTTTGATTTATTTTTGTAGTTATTATTTATATAATTTGTTTAAAAAATAATTAAATAGCGGTCATCCCGCTATCCGCTATCTAATTTTTGGAGTCAGCGGCTCCGCTACCTGGGGTGGTATGTATATAAAAAATAATATTTTTTATTAATAGGGTGGGTTCTTGGAATGTTGCCTGACAGATATATTCACATGTACACCCTGTCCTCGACTTTGAATATTGAGAAAAATTCTAACCTGTGCACCTGGTCAAAGCAGGGGTTTTCCGTCAAAATCGGGGCAAATTCTAACAGTTGTGGATTATGTTGTCGTGAAACAATAGGCAAATATAGTCAGAAATAGAATTATCAGAGTCTAATTTCAAAGTAGAAAAAAGTTATGGTTAAAAATGTTACTAACTTACTACCATTTAAGTTTAATTTAGTTTTAAATTAAAATAATGTTTTACTAATTATAATATTATTATCAGTAAGATGTTTAGGTAAAGAAATACCCATTATAGTATATTGTTAAAATTTATATAAAAAAGTAATATGGTTAGATATAGAAAATTATATTTAAATATTACCAGTCCATTCTTGGTTGAATTTTGGTCAAACATTTGAATCTTAAATCGGTACACAGGTTCATTGTCTAGTCTGATTTTAATTAGTTTGATAATTATTTCCTATAGTTTCATTTTCTGTCATCAATATTTAACTTTTTTGAATATTTGTACCAGTAGTAGTGTTGGATGACTCTTCTATATTTGCAATAATTCTGAAGATATCGAGTGAAGATAGATTTAATGGAAGATATTCTGAAGATGTTATGTTAGGTTTTGATGGAAGAGATGAAGTGAAGATAGATTTCAAGTCAATAGTGGCAAACTTGAGCTCATTCATTCATCAGGACAATTCATAAGTCATAACCTTGTGGATAGATTTGCCTTCATCCTTGTGAACTTCTCTTTTTGTAACTGCATTGGGCACATGAAGCTGGATGCTGCAATATGAACTATTCTCCTGGAACAGCAATGGAGCCATTGAAGGGGGAATAAACAAGGGAAATGGTTGAGCTACTGGTGAGACATGTATATCATATTTATGTATAGTTGTACAATTTTCTTGTATTCTCACAGCTGTTTCTCAAGGTGAAATGTAAGGGATCGTATATGAAATAACTGAAACTTTATTGTACTTGATGTATATTATTGCCTCACTTTATTGAAGGAAATTATATACTCGTCTTTTCCTCCGTTTTGAATCTGTTGTGCTCCTTGGAATGATATTACTTTTTAACCATGGACTAATTTTAGCGGAAATATATTTCCAAATACGTAATCAGAGGTATATAAGCTTTCTACTACTAGAGGTAGAACATGTACATACCAAAAGCTGCAATCTAGCATAAATATATTACTAGGGACATTTTCTTCCTTGCTCTCTTTTGTTAGATTCTAGATTTTAATTTTTGACTATTTCAACCATTGTGTCCATACTAGAGGTGTTTGAGGAGAGAAAGTTACATGAAATATTGAAAAATGTCAATTGTATGCTTAAATATGTCAATTTCAGTTAGTGTTCATAGTCATACTATAGGTGTATGATGGCTCATCTTACTCGTTTCTACACAATACATATTACATAGTCATTTTCTTCATTTGAATCTGAAGGATCTTCTCCAATATCAACCTCAGTTATGTCTTTATCTTTGTTCAGGTCAATCACTTAAGCAATCTTGTTAATCTTATTACTATCCTTTTCATTGAATTTAACATCCCTACTTATTAGGAATGCTCAAATTAATCGGTTTTTTGGATTATTTATATCTAAATTGTTTAAACTAAATCTATATTTTGGGCATCCATATAAAAAATATGAATCAAATTAGTCAATTTTTTGAAAATCACAAAAAATATTTTAAATTAATTTTTATAATAATAAATAAAATTTCCAATTTATCTCTGAAATAATTTTTTTTCTTGTGAAAAAGTATTTTTTTTAAATATAATTTAAAAAAACAATTTTTTAATATAAAAAATAGTTTTTAAAATTTTTTAAATCAAAATTAATTATAAAACTGATTAATAACTGATTTATAACCATCTTAAGAAAATGGAACAATTAGTTTTAATAACCAATTACAAAATATAAATCATCTATGATTATAAATTGATTAGATTATTTAACAGTAAGGATTTCTACTATAAAGATACTTTTTTAGCTCTTGGTTATAGTTTTCCTTTGAATGGTAGTAAACTAGGCTCTAAGGTTTTTGTATTCAGCTGATCTTTTGTTTCATATTTGGTGAGGAGTTTTACAGCCTAATGTAGTACAGGGATACCTATTTATCAAATAGCAAGCTGTGTGGACGAGTTCTCTCCAAAAATTCTTTGATAAGTTTGCATACATGCATCTAACATTATTGTTTCTATATATGCCATGCTCATTACATAAATCATTAACTTCCTTATGGCAGAATTCTAATCCATTATCTTTTATAAGACCTTTTATCCTCCTATCACATTGATTTTCAACTGTAGCCTTCCATTGAACAAATGCTTTGAAAACTTGATCTTTACTTTTAATCATCCCTTGATTATTATTTACTGATTTTTTAGGCACTCTTTTGCCATTAAATTTGATTGAACATCTTTTAAGGATATTGAATCTCTCCCTTATATCAAAGTATCTAATATATCTTAAGAGCTTGACACCGATCTAATCAACTAAGTTATCATCTAACACAAAAAATAGTTGTCAAAATCAATTAACTTTTTCAATTTTGTTATTGGTCTAATGGTCACCATATATTCAAATCCAAAATTTTACAAAAATTATCATCGCAAATAAACTATTAGTTTTTAACAATGAGAACCATTGACTAACTAATTAACACGCATTGGGACTATCTGCAAAAACTTGGAACTAATCTTTAAGAGGATGCTTCACTACACTATTTGTTACTCATGTTTCCAACAAAATCCATCTCTCATCCCAATTTTTAACTAATCCAAGGTATGTTGTTTTTCCAGAGATAAGCTTCACATTCCCTGGCCCTCCTCCTCACCTATGAAAAACATGTTGCTTGAAGAATTTCATTATTGTTTTACAAAGTAAACGAATCATAAATATGCATTTCTTTCATAACCAAAGGGATGAAGATGATCAAGACCAGGAAGTTTAAATCGCACCCCTGCAATCTCCTCCAAAGAGTTGGAGAATTGTTGATCATCACCCTCAAGATATATAAATTGATACAACAAGAACACACAAAGTGGCACCAGCATCATCTTTGAGTTCTACACAGAAAGCAACCAATGTGACCCACCAAATGCAACTTACCATAAACTGCTGTCATGAAAACTTTATAGCTCTTCTTCAGGTTAGCAACCTTTTCAGCTTCATTTCCTTCCACCACCCTCCTTAGCCAAACAACAAACCATGAGCATTCAAGGTAAAATCCACATGAGTCAAAGAATTTCACAATTTCCCTTTTGTAAAACCGGCAAATCATATTGAAGTCATGTTTGTATGGTGTCTGACACGCCCAACACCAACAAATATGACTAATCGATTCCTTCTATTTTCTCAAATTATTACCAATGTCAATATTGTGTCTTGTCTCCGTCTCATAGACTTCTCCAAGGAAAATCCTCCTTCACCAATACAATACAAGAGATGATATGGCCAAGAGATTGAATCACTTTGGCACCTCCGCTAATACAAAAAAGTCTAGCTCTTTCCCATCACCAGAGAACATCATTTCAATAGTCCTTAAACCAGATCAACCACATACTGCAACACCAAAGCAGATGTTTTATTTGTTTGTTTTTTCCATCTCTTGTCATCATGTAAAACCTCCCTCAAATTCTCAGATAATCAACACCAACAACTGCCAAATAACAACAGTTTAATGTTGTCAAAACCATATTTGATTATGGTTCTATGCAAAGTCAAGGACTGCACAGTACAAATGTCACCCTAATCAACACATTGAATTCTATTCTATAAACCAAAACATTGAATGAAGCAGAAAGTGATGAAAACACTTACCAGATTCATGCTAAACAGAAAATGTCATCAGTCATCAACAAAATATACTGCAAAATCCTGAGAGGAGCATTTTCAAAATCCAAATACGGCAATCTCACCTCCCTCACTCTGCATGCCCCATCACGTCCTCCAACCCGACCCACACAAACCCGGTTCACATCCACCTTCCTGAAAAGATAAACAACACCACCACCGCGCAAATCCCCGGAAGAATTCTGCTTCGTCTTGAAAAAGGTCCAACCTTTCCCAGCAAGAATCCGACAAAACCCATCCATCGTCACTACCCGATTACCAGTAACCCGACAACATAGCGAAACAGAAGAACAATCCCAGTTACTCACGTCTCCACTCGATGACCCAACAGCGTTAGAATCCTCGTCAGAGTTAAAAAGAACAACCTTGAAGGCGCGTGGGAAGAGCGTGACGAAGTATCGAAGATGGGTCAGTGGCGTTGTATCAAAAGAAGGAAAAGGAATAGGAACAGCGTCATTGAGAAGAGAACAAGAAGCTGAAGAGACAGAGAACGTAGATGTAGAGGGTGTTGAAGGTGAAGAAGAAGATGTTGACGGTGCAGAAGATGAGTTGGAGAAGATGATGTGAGAAAGTGATGGTGTTGGGTGTAAATCCATTCCTAAATCTCTTGCAATGGTGGCAAGCCTATATGTGTTTGTGATGATTTCTTTGGTTGGGAGAAACAAAAGACCATGTCTTTTTTTGAATCTTTTTCTTGTTGTTGTTTCATTGGGTTGTTGTTGTTGTTGTTCATTGTGATTGTGATGGTGATTTTGGTTTAGAAAGTGAGAGTTGTTGTTGATGGATATGGATTCACCTAAGATGAGAGAGCGAACCAGCTTTAGTGGAAGCATCTTTTTCTTAGGTTCTTTCTTTGCTTTGTTTTGCTTTGTGTGTGTCCTTAACATACAATACAAGATATGTTTATCATGTTTGGTCGCTTTCCTTTTCTTTTCTTTCATTTCTTTGACTCTAGTGAAGTAGCCTTTTGAATCTATGTGTTCTTTTAGTAAACAACAAAAAATGGTCCCTTGGGCTATTATCAGTTTATACCTTGATATTCAAAAGGTTTAAATTGATTACTCTATATATTTTGTGTCTAGATTTCTTGGTTAATGATGTTTTTTACAATCATACTAGGGGAGGATGTTTTTCATAGAATGATAATTATGTTGGGCAACAGAATGGAGGCAAGCATTGGATTGTGAAATTTGAGTAGGTGGATGAATCATTTTCTTTTCTTCAATTGATCCTTGAATATCTTATACCAATTCAATAACTTGGGTGAGTGTTACATGTTACATTGTTGCTTTTGTCTTGGAACAATTGTATATAATATGTCTTTGTCAATAACAATAGTGATCTTAAATTGATGAACTGTCGCTATTGCTAACAAGATTTTTCCTGTTTTTTGTTGTGTCCTCTTGTGACATATTGTCCATGCAAAATCTTCAAATGCATTACAATAATATCCTTCTATTTTAACATAGATTGTTTTCCTGGTACTTTATCAGATATTGTTAGCTCAACACTTTGTTTTTAGTGATTCAAGCAAGATTACATATACATATGTAATGGAAAAGATGAAGCATATTATTAAAAGTGATTGATTATTGAATAGAATGAAGTTTAAAGTATACAATAGCTTTATATATTTTGTTGATCAAGTAACCAACTCAATTAGCTAACTAAGTTAATTAGTTAGTTGTTAAAGTCCCTAAACATACACTACTAGAAAAACTCTGTTTTCCTGCGGATTTACCTGCGGATTCGAGCAAAATTTTCGCAGGAAACGTGTTACCTGCGGATTTTCCTGCGGTTCTTGGTCCCCAGCTAAAACCTTCGTGGGTAATATCTTCGGCAGGAAATTCCGCAGGAAATTCCGCAGGTAAATCCGCAGGAAAATGGCCGCAGGTAAAGCCGCTGTAAATTCCGCAGGTAAATCCACAGGAACGATAAAATTCCTCAGGTAAATCCGCAGGTAATGTATTTCTAAATTTAAAAAAAAATTATAAATTATTATTTGCTTCTCTATCAGTATACAAATACATCCGATATATATGGTTACAACTTACTAGAAATACTAGCCTCAACTGCTTTCTCCTTATTTTCAATTTCTTTAGGCAATCCAATATCAAGATCTGCAAAGTTATATAGTTGTGAAGCTCTCATCAACAATTAATTCTTTAATAATTTTATGATTCAGTCCATCGTTTACATATTTTGTTACTCATAATACGTAAACATAATGGTTATGAAACCATTTTTAACAAAATGAAAACATATTATTAGTTCATAATAAATCCACTTCAACTCCAAGAGAGATGGAATGTCTGCAGGAGCCTCTTCAACCATATTATCGCCTTCTTTAACAAGGAAGATTATTCCGGCTCAGGAGGAAACAGTCCTTTTGGTGCTGGCAGGTGAAAGTAAAGAACATTATTTAGTTGGCTATATAAATCTTGCCTGCTACTTTCTCTTTGTTCTCTAACTCATGAAATTAAACCAAGGCAGCCATATGTTTCATTCACAAGTCAGATATACAATCAAGTTCATATCAAGGGAATATGTATTCAATCCAAACACATTGCAATTCAAAAAAAAAAAAGGGGAAGCGCCTGCAGTTAACATAACAGGGGTTTTACCGATTTTTCTGTGACTTCTGAACCTTCTATTGAACAAGCACCATCAAGCCCTGGACAATCATAACAGAAAGTTCAGAATTAACATTCAGAATTAACACCTTCCTAACCATCATTCCCCAACTAACTTTTAATCGATTTTCGTTTTAATCTCCAATTAATTGGTACTATAACTGATATCCCATAACAGAAAAACATTGCATCCTAACTTCTCTTCAAAGACCAAATATTTTAAATGTAGGATCTACTGTAAGATTTAGGAAGAACTAGAAGCCACTGTGTTACTACTTGTGAATGAGCTGGCTATTGCTATTGTTCTTAAACCTTGATTACATTAATTGTAAAATAGTTTCAGTACTAGATTTTGTGATATCTGTAGCTATGTTAGTATTTGTCTATAAGTTTCTGGAAGACTCTCTTAACCTCAGGTTTCATTATAAATTTAAATGTGTTGAATTTAAATAAGACAAATTCATTGAACAATAAGTTACATTACTAAAAATGACTCAAAAAACAAAGCTCCTACTAATCTAAAGACTTGACAAACAAGAAGCATTAATGAATTAGTTCACCTCTGAAGTATGCCCTTCCAAAGTTATCACATCTGAGCTAGGAATTTCACATGGCTGAGATGTTGATGTTGTACAGATGTCCATGGGCATATACTCCCTTTAAGCTATATATTCAGAAAGACTATAATTCTATAGCACAAAAATACAACAAAGTTGCGGAACTTATTTATACTATAGGGTGGAAGAATGCATGAGAGTTTAAGAGAAGTTAACATGTCTTGACAAAAAAGTTAAAGGAATGAAAGTGTGTATAAACTTAAGTTATTATTTTATTCTTAACATACCCCTTTGAGCCACGTCAATTCATTGAAACAACCTGAATTTTTTTATAACATTATCACTAATACTTTTCTAAATAGAACTTATTAAAAAAAAAACTAACAGTGCCAACATAATCATCTCATTCTAGTTTATTCAAAATCAAATTGATATTTTAATGAAAAAGGCTAAAACAAAGGGTTTCTTCCCTAGAAGTGATTGTTCCAAATAAGATGCCACCAAATGTTACCAACACTACATTCAGTAATAATTGTTGAAGTTCATAAACATACCAGGTCTGCAATATTGCCAACACATTCTCCTTTAGCAGTGACATCCCCTATGTTTTCTCCTTTAGCAAAGGCTTTATAAATTGGTGTCCTAGTTTATGTTGATGTTACAGCAGCAACATTCTAAGAGGATAAATAAACTAGTTAGCCTAGAGAACTGACATTCGGTCATGACAACCAACTAAAATCATCAAACCTTGAGAACATTAGCAGCACAAGCCAAAGGAAGAAATAAATGTGGTGCTGCAGCAGTTGCTAGTTCCACCCCAGCACCCAACTCCATCAGAAGATCACCGGCAAACCGCAACTGTAACATAACAACTTTCAGACATCATATTGTACTATAGCTCTGAATTGAATTATCAAATTGAAGTATATCACTACCTGTTTGAGGTGTGATTTGAAATCACACATCATTCCCCATTTCCTTCAATGATTTCAACAGTTTTGATTGAATCAACAACCTCTGGAATCCAAGACGGAAATAACGGCAACATCATAACCAATTCACAATCTGTGATTTGAACAGAATCATCAACAACACAACATCACAGCATAAGAAAATTAAAACTAAAGCAAAAAGAAGAAAAAATATGGTTGGGACATTTCATCAAACACCTTGCGAGCGAGGATGAAATCTGCATTAATTTTAATTCAAACCAAAATATGCACCGAAATCAAATCACAATCAAACTTTAGTAGAACCCGTAATTGAGTTGAAACCGTAAAAATGCATTTATTCCAAAACGCAACGATTATGAACAGAAAACTTAAATCAAATTCTGAACTGAAACTAAACTTGATTTGAAATTGATACAAACCTGTACCGAAAACTTGGCTCGAATGTAAAATCTGAACCGTGAAAAAACTCTACTCGAACCAAAAGAGAACTGAGTAACAACTCGATTCTGAACAAAAACCTTCGCGAACACCAAACATAACCGTGAAGCTCAAATAGAACCGCGAAACCGAAATTGAAACAATTCAAAATTGAAAACTAAATCTGATTGCTGGTTGTTTGTTCTATCGATTTCGGTGAGGCATTTTATCGAATACCTTGTGAGCAAGATCGAAAGCTGCATTTTCTTTTCCTCGTCGCTTCAACCGGTAAGCATTCCTCCATTCCCAACTTTATGATCGCGTATGCTTGCTGTAACTTTAACTCAAACTGAAATTTATATTAAAATCGAATCACAATCAGTTGTAGCATAACCCGTAATGAAGTAAAAACCGTAAAAATGCACAGAATCACGAAACAAAACTAACCTGCTCTGAGTTGAAATTTCGAGCGCAAACAGATTCTGAACCCCAACGCAAATCGAATCCTGAGTCGATAACAATTCGAATCAGTTCTGAAATCCAAATCCAACCAATTCGAGACCAAGAGAATCTGCGTCATAAATGTTGTTGTTGTGTAAGAATTGAGAGAGAGAGAACATGAGTTTGAGAGAGTGTTGCACAAGAGAAACCGAGAAAGCTTAGCCAATGCGCGTGAGAAAAAGTGCTTCTCCGAAGAAGCGTTTCTGAATAAGTCGTTTGCTTTCCCCGAAGAAGCATTTTTAGGTTTTTTGTGTAAGCTGCATTTTTAGGTCACTAATCCTCCTTATTTACCTTTTCTTTAATTTTATTTTTTTAAATTTTATATCTATTATTGAAATACACCAAATTATATTATATATAACTATAACTATATACTATATTATATATAACTATAATTATATATTTTTAATATTAACAAAAATAAAAAATAAACTATTAAGTAAAACTAATATATTTATTATTTAATTATAATAAAATAGATTTAAATGATTTAATCTTAATTTGTTTTTTATTAATTAAAAAATTAATTTTGACATTCTATAACATAAATATATATCAAAATTTTTATACTTTTAATTTTATTTAAAAAAATAACATTAAAATTAAAATTAAAAACTAATTAAAAAATATAAAAGTAATGAATAAAATAAAGATTAAAAATCTCAATCTAATTTTATAAATATCAATGATTATAAAATAAATAAAATAATGTTTTAAATGAGACTTAAAAAAATAAAAGATGATATACTTATAGTGTAAATTAATTTTACATTATCCTTACATATTTAAAAAACTTCAATTTTGAATCATAACTAAACAAACATAGCATGTATAATATAACTTTTTTTAAAAAATATTATAACATTATTATTTACAAACCCATTACAAAACCTATATATCTTTTGTAAAAAAATAAAATATTCTATATGTCAATTACAAAAGTGAACCAAAAGCAAAAACTAAGTTGTTGGGTGAAAATTAAGTGTGAATTTTAAAACAAAAAATAGTTTTTGATTAATATTAAAGAAAACTTATTATTATTTTTAGAAAATATTTAAATCTATTAAGCTTTTTTTGAAAAGAATAATAAAATCTATTAGACTTTTTTTTAGCAAAAAAAAGGTTTTTATGTTACAAAACAAATATTTTATATTATTTTTTAACTTAAAAAAATAATTTTAAAAAATTACAAAATAATTCGCAGCAAAATCCACAGAAAGTTTTCCTGCGGAATTACCTGCAGATTTTGTAATATAGTTTGATTTTATTAAAACAGATTTCCGCAGCAAAATCCGCAGGAAATTTACCTGCGAATTTACCTGCGCATTTTGTATTGTAGCGACATGTTTTTATAGAATTATATATTCCGCAGCAAAATTCGCAGGTATACCTGCGGAATTTTCTACCATTTCTTGTTCCGCAGGAAAGTTTATTTTATTTAATAAATTCCCAGGAAAATCCGCAGGTAAAGCTGCGGGAATTTTTTCGCAGGAAATTCCGCAGGTAAATCGTGTATTTCTAGTAGTGATAATAACTAAAAAACAAATGATACAAATGATCATGGATTATTAACATTTAACATTCCCCTATTAATTGATAAACCTATGTATGCATCAATTTTATTTGTTCTCTTAAGAACACAATCTATCTATCTTTAATGTCTTTGTGAATCTATCCCTTATTTGCAATTTTATTGAACAATATCAAACTTTTTTTAAAAAAATTAAAAGTTGTGATACCCAAAAATCAAACTCATGACCTTTGCATATTTAAATAACACAATACCACTACACCACTTAACATATATTATTATATTTTATATTTAAACGTATATACATATAACAAATAAATAAAATCTCTAAAAATTATTAAATAAAATTAAAAAAATCACTATATAAATTTGATTTTACTATGCAACTTCATTGTACACATAAAAATTGTATAATAAAAATATAATTCACTTTTATTTATGCATATATAAATATAAAATAACATCATTTTTATATAATATATATTAAATTTGTACAAACAATAAAAAGATGTATTCTGAAAATTAAAAGAGATTAAAATCTTAAAATAAAAAAGGAAGAGGAATAGTAACATAATAATGAGGATTAAAAATAGAAAATGACAAAAAAATATTAATGATCAAAATTTCGGTCTCTAATTTTTTTATATAAATTAATTTGTAAATAAAAATATTTTTCGTGATCGAATAGGCAATCACAAAATTTTAGACTCTAAATCGGTGACAGATTTATTTTAGTGACCTTATGAAATTGGCTCATGAATATCAAATTTTAGTAAGTAATTCAGTTT